>NW_014554796.1:697733-725303 GCF_001313825.1 Dinoponera quadriceps
CGCTCTCGTCATGCACGACGAAACGCTCCGACCTTTCCGGCTTGAAAAATGCACGCTTGCGAACATCGTAGTACTCGACGCCAATATCCTCGCCGAAGGATTCGTACGCTTTGGCGACGAGAAAGCGCCGACTGGCCGAAGAAGCGCGAAATGCGCCCCGGAAATGTTCATTTTGCCGCGCGCGGCTTCGTAAAGTTCCCGACTGAAGCGCATTTTAACATCGTCAGATGTAACACGAGGTCGTCGGTTAAACGCGAAAATTTCCTCTTAGAATGAATGTTTAATGACGATGTCGGGTGGCTTCAGTTACTTTGGAACATGCGCTTGTACTTTCGGAAATTGCGAAGACGTTGGGAGAGTCGAAAATAGCATTTGCTGCCCGCACGGCCGCGATCGATGCAAATTGTCTTACTCTCGTCTACTTGGATCACAACATTAAAGAACCGTCCTGTCGGGGAGGGGAATTTTCATAATGGAGAAGTTCACCGAAGCCGAAAACGAGGAGGAGCACAAATGACAAGGAGGAAGAAACAGTCACCAGCGGAGAGTTTCTTGTCCATTTCCTGGCGGACCAGTAATTTGTCCGTTATTCCGTTCAAGTTCGGAAGTTTCGACGGGAGCGAAGGTACTCGGGGGAATTATGTGAGGAACGTGGCCGATTGCTCGCCATACGCAAACTGAAAAAAGTTTCCTGCGGATTCGCAGGCGAAACTTCCTCATCGATGCGATCGACCGGTCGTAACGAAATCCCGCGATTCCTCGTTCATTTTTCCCGACTATTTACAAGAACGTCGACCAACCATAAGTTTTCTTATTACGTTTGCGCGCAACAAAAATTCCCTACCTTCCCGCGTCGGAACTTTCGCCCTACATTAACATCCTGCAAATTTCGAATTTGAGAAACCAGTGGAAAGTCTCGAGGAATTAACATTTACACAGGCTGTCTGTACTGTGATGTTATAAATGATTCTTTATTGCCTCTTCTTCCATGTTGAACTTTACAGTAGAAACTTGAGAATGATTTAATATTCAATTATCTCATTTGCGTTTAATTTTTGTTCCTTTAATTTCATTAAGCGAGATATTAATTTATGTGACCTATTCAATTATATAACTTATATAACTTGTTAATTGCAGATAGACGGTGTGTGTGATAAACAAATATGGGATAATTTGATAAAAATAAATAAAGTAGATAAGTGGAGAAATAAGACAGCAAACTGTTTTCTTTCATAATTTCCTTATTATCGTATATTATTCTCGCGTTAGAGAGATATAGTCGAAGCTTCGAATTTCTGAGCCTTCGATAGATTATATAAGAATAATACAATTTTGAAGAGTGAAAACTCGAACATTCGAATATTTGAATATTCGAAACTTCAAAAACTGGAAAGTGCGTTCGATTACTAAATTCTTCCACGTGGAAAGTTTCTTTCTAAATAGTACTTACTGTTCTAAAGAATGTAATTTTGTTTTGTATTGGGCTGTTACATATCATGGCGAAAATTGCATTTATTTTTAAATAAAATTAATATGATTTGTTATTCATTATTTGCACTCCCTTCATTCACTTCACTTGAAAATAGACAAATACAAGTCTTAGAAATAGAGTTAAAAATAATAAAACTGATACTTATTGCGCTCTTCAAAATGAATGTTTTTAACAGCTTAGATATTTCGAATCTTTGAGTTCGAAGATTTCGGTAGAGTTCGAGGATTTCAAGTCGAATGATCCGAAGCCTCGAGAACTCCGCCATTAAATATCGAATAATATCTAAGCTCCGGAACTTCGAATATGTCGAATAGCTCTGTTTCATAGAATTTGAAGATTCGAAAAAGACGGAAAAGAATGGATTTTGGAAGCCTCGTCGATTGCCGCTACATTCTGCGTCCTTAGAGTCAGCTTCTGTCGTTGTGACCACGCGAAACGCTACGAATCGTTCGGAAACACGTTGACTGCCACGGAACTTTTCACGATTCTGGTCTAAGAAGCCAATTTGATTTAATCAAGTAATGAAGCGACGAGATAACTCGTAGTTGGCGTCCTGGGCAAGTAGACAACCTACGAGATATCTCGTAGTTGGCAGTCAACGTGTTAATTAACGGTCGCCGATGGTCGTCGAATACGAGCGACACTTTCGATACGTGTCGTGCGTGCGACCGTCCTCATAAATCGATAATCGACGGTTCGGCCATCCCGAAGATGCAGAATATTTCGAAACCGTTGAAACCTGTTTGCTTGTGATTTCTCGGAATGTGCACGCTATCGATTGCCGGACGACCATTGGCAGAGCTACAGGCGTACCTCTGCCGGTCGTTGTGGTTTTCTGGTGCGTCGTGCACTTGTCCGTGACCGAGGCATTGCGTCCCAAGCCGACAGGACGACATACATATTGCGACGCGGCGGAGTATGTGTATCGATACATTGTTTGCTACGTCTGTTGGCCGTTCGGAATATTTCATCGACTATTGAAATATTCAGTCGACTTCTCTCGTCGACACCCGCTTGGTTAACACGTTGAACACCGTGGTTATCGACACTATAATATTGTCTTATTAAGTTACACGCAAAGTCGAATTAATTGCGTCAACGTATTGTTCATACGATCAGTCACAAGATTTACTTTAAGGCCGACGTTCAGATGTTCATCATGGTTCGATAAATCGTTACTTTAGGAATCTCTGATTATTTGTTAACTTTGTGTCGCACCTGTTTTATGCAACAAAAAGTATCGATTCAAATATCGATTCGAAGAGCTGAGTAACGGACCGTAAATACGAATCTGTGATTAATTCTGCTCGTGATTAAAATGAATATTAAAGAAATGATTGGAAATAGTTCACAACTACGAATAGCGGCTTGAGTCTCGCAAGTGCTGAAATTTCAGTCCATCCTTTTATTAAACGTTTACACAACCATTGTGTTTGGCCTTGTACTTTGGCCTCCTTTTCCCTCACTTCTTTTAGATGTCCGAATTCTATTAAAATTTCCCAGGTCGATAAAAAGTAACAAGGAAGAAATGATGAAAGAAGGAAGTTTGTTGCTTCACTTAGCCTCCCATTAACTTTCATTAGATCACTTAATACTTGCTCATCGACGTATTCTATTTGCAGCTGAGTGAAAATTACAATAATAATATATTAGTTATTAAAAATTAAGAATAAAGACTCAACGCATGCGTAGAATATTGAGATAAATGTTAAATCACTCCGAATATCCGTTTTTCAAAAATACTCAAAGCACAGGACACACTCTGGACGTATTCTAGAGGTTCTTCTTTAAACCTTAGCGTGTAGACGACGGCATTAAGTAAATATTTGTAGCATTAAGGTAAAGCAATAGCCTGCATAGTGTTGTGTCTCAACATTCTCTCCGTTAACACTTTGCGGCTCACCCGAAGACTAATGCGTTCGAACTTCTCGAAGGCATAATACGAAAGTAGCCGTGCTTATTTGGTTGATTTTCTTCTTATACAAATGTTGATATCTAAAAAACTATTGAATCTACCGCATTCAACAAACTTTTATCGTGAAGTTCATTTTTTTTTTCTATTATCAAACACCATAAAAGTTAACTTTTCTGTGAGAGCTTTACTTTCTGAGACCATCAAAATCATGGTCTATTTTCAGCTGGAAAGAAGTCAAACATAGATATAATCGATTTTCTAAGCGCATAAATTATATCAAGAGGATTTAAGATAAAGAGGATAAAAGAAAGAAAACATAATTCTCTTCTCGTAATTCGATTCGTAATTCGTTAACAATTTATAGCTTTCCTTTATCGAGCGTCTCAGTTTTTGATAAACAATCAGAGGAAACTACAAATATCGTAAATCCAAGTGTGTTATTTTTACGTGCATAAACGTCTAAAAATGACACATTTTACTGAAGCTATTTTTATATGTTTTTTGCCGATTTAGCTTGTGTCATTTAAAACGCTTTATCGTGTTAAATTAACACGTTAAATTGTGACATATTAAGTTAATACGTCCAATCGTGTTAAATGACGTGATTTGAAACGGCAAGACATGCGTAAGAAATGTGTAAAAAGAGTTTCAATTAAAGAAACTCGCAGTGCATGAACTATATGTTGACGTTATATCATATGTAACGTGGGAATTCTGAATTTTCATAAAAGAACACGCAACGTACAGATTTCGTCTCACAAAAAGGAGGACGTTTCGCGAAATAGAAGCCGGACCTATTCAGCCTCGTTCATTTCGACAGAAATGTACAAAGTTTCGCTGAGTCCTCGCGATCAGCACGGGACGTGCTTCGCAAGATCGTCACGAACGAGAGAGGACGTGTATTCGTCGCATCGGCAGGATTTCTTGACACTTTTGAAAAGCGACATGTCGATATCACAATATTGTCGGGCTCTCTCGCAACAGAAGGCTAGACGTATCGGCGACGTAAATGGCGATGCACGAACGACGTTACGTCCAATAAGAAACAACGCGTGCGCGCGACACGTTTCGGTATTCCGTGTATTTTTCAACGCGCTTTCAAGGCTGCTAAGATCGCGTAGTGGTGTAAGTTTCACGCGCGACATTGGAAAAGGACGCGTCGCCATCCGATCCTGTCGCGTATCCGGCAACCACCTTGGCAGAATTTAAACCGCGCAAATATCCAGCCACACGAGGCAATAAATTTGTGTCTTACGTCGCTACTATACTGCTACTAAATCCAGGTGTGTAATTTTTCCTTACGCGTGTCAAATACGCGCAGTCAGCTTTACACGCATTTTCACGCGTGTCACTTGTGCTATACGCGTTTGTTATTTCACGCATTTAAACGTACATTTAACACACTTGAAATATCGATTTGCGTGTAAGGATTTAATATTTTCTTATCCCCTTTTATTTGAAACCACATACATGAAATATTCGTTGGAGTGAAAATTTTATTATCTCATTCAAGAAAACTCCATTGTTTAACAGAAAGAACGCTATTATTTGAAATAATATGTTCTAACCGAATAAAATATTATTCGACTGCAATAAATATGTAAAATGAAACTAATAATTTCTGAGAAAATTATCTTTCGTTTCAAACAAATTTTTTATTTATAATAAAGATACGTATTCGTTGAAAAGCCTAACAACTTATTAATCTTACTTATTAATCGAAATATTTGTTTTTTTGAAGCATGGCAATGAAATTTTGATGCGATAAAATTTATTAAATTTGAAGAAATCTTTTATTTAGTGCACTTGGGTGTATCACATCCACGCTGTTATTGAAATGTCCGCCATTTCTATGTATAGTGAAAGGTAAGTGTAGGAATTTGAGGGGGAGAAAACTTCCGTTTTCCCTTTACGATTCCCCATATTACGCAATCCCAACAGCCATTTAGTAGATGTAGGGGACGCCATTGAAATCTGTCTTGGATATGCTACACCCATGTGCGGATGCTTTTGCGTCGTCTCGTTGTTTCTTATTTTTCCTGAAAAGTTACATTCTTTATCTCTAAAAAATATTCCTCTTACACAGTACGGTTTTATAAAAAAAAACCATATTTTTTAAAAATAAATATCAACGACAGGAATTCGCAGATCCGGAAAATTGGGAAAACCGGGAAGAGCCATGGAAATTTACATTGGTGGGCGTGAAAAAAAGTGCAGCAAAACGCAGCGAAAGCGACAAAAATGTTTTAAGCGATTTAAGGAAGATAAAAGTAGAGGAATCGCTAAAGGATGAGTCGCGTTCGGGACGTCCGATCTGTAATTGAAGATGAGGAGCCGCGTGGATATGTGCGTTCAAACCGCCAAAAAGGGACGTGAAGACGTGGGAGAAGGTCATCGAAGCGAATGGTGACCACTTCGTCGAATAAAACTACTTTTAGAACTTTTAGAAAAAGTTCCGAGTGTTTCAATTTTGATCTGAGAATCCGCACGAACTTCCTTCGTTGCACCTAGCAATAAGCGAGAAAATCTAATCAAGCTCATACCAGCCAGCTACTTTTGATTCAGGCCGGCTAGAGTTTCGAAATGTCGCCGACACGGATTCCAACCCCTAATAATATGTTGCAGCTGAAGTGCCTCCTTGAAATAGGCGCGAGTAACGCGGAAAATACGTCAAACGCGGACCTCGTGCGTCCGTCGCGCCTCCGTCGTCACTTTTATCACGGACGGTTCTCTTCGGACGGTTTTATTTACGGAATTCCAAAGCGACGAAACTAATGCGTCGTCCGGTAAGAACGGCTTATTTCGAATAGCGGACGATTTTAACGCCGGGACCGCGCGCGCCCACGCGCCGATCTCAGAATATCTCTTCGCGACCAAGCGTTAAGTAACGCACCTTGGACAGTTTCGCAAAACGTGCACAACACCCCGAGGAGATTAGTCGCTCCCTCGTGATGCGTTTCGACAAGAACGACGATGAACCTTCCACTTCAGTTTCTTCCATTCCCGGCCGATCGCGCGCGCAGGAATATATCATGTGTATGCGAAAGTTTTAGTCCTTTCTTTTTCAATTTCATTCGTTCGTCATATAACACAGTGACTGCAGATCGATTTTCTCTGAAAACAACCTCGAAACGATCTGTTTTAATGCCAAAAAATGTCGGAAGCGAAAATTCAAGAGATCCTCGCGCTCAAAGTAAGAATGATTAGGCGTGCAAATTAATTCGGTGCCTTTACATTTAACGTCTTATAACGTCTGGATCAAATTTAAATTTTCTCCCGCTCTGCAGTGATTTGAAAGTGCTGACCTTAAGCTTTAAGATGCACTGTAATAGTTGACGGTCTTGCCGACATAACTTCGGAAAACAGTAGTTATCGCGATACGTCCGAGAAGGAGCATCTGAGGCACTGCGTCCTTTTTGGATTCCACTTGGTTCCACTTAATTAAAATCACATTAATTAAATTAAAATTAAATAAAAATTCTGCTCAGACCAAAATGATTTGTTCCGCTTTGAGTGAAGGTAGTGACCTGTAAAACTTGTAAAAGGACCTTTCAATGGAACTAAGCTGATTCTGCCGCACGATAACGCTCGATCACCGCAAAAGGGACGAAGGATCTCACCCATACATTGGGCTGAGAAATCCTTCCCTATGCGGCTTATTCGCCAGATACAGCCTCGTCGGATTATTATTTCGGTCTCTTCGACATCATCTGACGGATACGCATTTTAAAACAGTTGAGAAAGCATTGATGACTTTATTGAGTCAAAACCGCCAAGTTTTATCCGCGAAGGCGTTCATCAGCTGCCCGATAGACGAAGTAAAGTCACAGGAAACAATGGAAATGATTTCGAACGTTAAACTTGTACTTGACTTTTCGTAAATGAACCTTGAACTTCATGGAAAAAAGGCACCGAATTAACTGGCACGCTTAATATATCGTTAAAATTCGAGACCTATTTTGCTATCTTCGTTCCCACTTGCGTTGCAGAATTAAAAGCTTCACGTAGGGCCGGAATATCGGCTCGGATTCGTCGAGAGTCGACGGGAACTTAATTAGAGGCAAATCCCGATCGTTCGTGAACGGCCGATATTCTTCGCCGAGCGAAATTCGCGGATTTGGCTCGGATTTGCGCGAGTCTCCCCTCCGAGAGACGTTAATCAGAGTCTTGGAACGAGCGAGCGGAATATATCGCTGATCGGCCGAGCTTCGGCGGAATAATGTTATTATCACCTCCCCGCTACTCGGAGAGGCAGGAGGGGAGGGGGGGGGGACACGCGGATGATACTCGGCGAAATTCGTCGGTTATTATAATTAATAACGTGGCGTGCCGTGGCGGCCGCGAAACTCTCCGTCTCGAAGCGGCGTGCTTGATTCGCGCAAACACGCGTTGCGTAAATACTTCTCATTTTTTCCGGTGTTTGCCTCCCTCGGCTCCGTTATTTGCGAGCCGATAGTCGCGAAAACGCTCTCGCAGCGGGAATACGCGAGATTTTCCGCCGCTGCGGTTGCCTCGTTACTTAGACGGGCCAGGGAAAACGCCCCGCCGCTTCCGACACGTAACAAACGCGGGCAGGAGAAACGAGCGAATTGCCTCGGAACGAATTTCGAGGTGGAACCAGCTCCGGCGAGCTTGCAAGCTCGTCTCACGACGTCCGACGGTGTTCCTAATGTTAATCCGCGGAGTGCACGGAGGATTTTCAGCGACGATATCAAGCCAGCAATATTTCCTTTCGAGTCTTTAATCCGCCAATTTAATCCAGTGACCGCGAAAACGCTCGACTCCGTCGCCTTGTCATTTTCATTCCAATGAATGTCTTTAAGCTTGCAGGAAGGTGCGAATTGGAAATCTAGAATCCGATTGAAGTGTTTACGGTATCAAAAAGTGATCTGGGTTTGAACTGAACTTATTATAGGAAGAGAAGGGTTACCGGAAATATTCTGAGGCGGTTTTGCAAATGCGATCTAAGAAATAGTCATGTTTGTTTGTTGAGAAGATGGTATTGTGATTCCCCATTCACATTTTGTATAGTAACTCTGTGGATAGTCAATATTTTTAATGGGAAACTTAACGGTTACACTCAAAGTGTTGTTCAGTCGATTCTAGTCTCAAAGTTGTGAAATATTTCTTACTTAGGACGTTGTTTATAAAAATTGCGGCGACACCGCAAAATGGATCGGAGGAGAACAGGGATGGCAATGAGGTCATCCACTAAAATAGATTGAAAAAATTGGTTTTGCTTAAAATAAAAGCCAGCGTTTTGTTACAAATTTATATATTTATTCCAAATAAACTCTCGTAGAAAAAACAACGATGAATATAATTATGAATTTTTAATGTTGATACTAACTTGTCAGTAGATATAAACTGCCAAAAGGACGATTTTCGCTAAACGAATAGACACTTTTAAACTTAGCATTACATAATTCGAAATATGTACAGCCGATATAAAATGTTAAATAAAGAACGAAACACTCAAGTGCACATATATTCGGCCTAAGAGTTTAAGAGGAACGAGGAAGTACGTGTAATTAAATATTGAGGAAGTACGTGTAATTAAATATTAAGAGTGCGTTGAAAACGTTTCGAAATGCTCGAGAGTAAAAATGTGTTATAATAAATGCCGGCTGTTACGTATTGGCGCCACTACGTAACGATAGATTAATAAACAAATTATTCCATAAATATTCGTTAGAATTCGTCGAATAGCGGAGATGTTAAGAGCAGAAGTGATATAATACCTACAACGACCATAATCTATTCTCCTCTATTCTCCTCTATTACATAAGTTTATTATTGACTGAAACAAAATATTTTTCTATGATTTTATTTAACTATCTAAGTAATAAATGTTAATTTTGAGCACGAGTGAAATTAAGACGAATACACGCACAGTATTAAAACACAGATATATTCTTTATGTTTTATTTTTCATACTAATGTTTCATTTACATGTCAGTTAAATGATAGAAGTGCACGTACAAGGAAATAAAAATAAAATATAAAAATAAAAAGTGATATAGAAATATCGAAATATGTGTACACATATCGCGGGTATTATTATCAATTGCACACTTCCTATGGCCATATTTTCGAAACAAAATAGCCCATTATTCTAAATATAGAAACGTACCACGTCTCTATATTTAGTCCTCGATATCATGATAGTTGTTCGTTAAAATCCTAAGTGCGTGGTTTAGAAGAACTTCGAGATAGAAGATAAAAATATTATTTATTTATTTAGGGACATTAAGGCGTTTCAAGAAATTCACTTTACAGACATGTAGACAGAAATTTCCCCCGATATGCAGCTGAAATTAAAAGGGATTAAGGAAATGGTTTGACGGATTAACTACCTTAATCCACCGTGGCGTGTGCGACGTGTGTGCAGTAACGCATGAGGAGGCGCAACCGTCTGAGAGAATCGCGAACGAGCCGAAAGGTCGAAGCAATTAGTCCCGCTTGACACCGCGATAATTTATGAAACTTGCGGAATAATTAAAGTCGTTACGCAATGTTTGCCGGCTTGCAATTTCGACGGAACCCTCCGTTGGCCGGGAGGAAGAGGGGGAAGGGGGGGGGGGAGCGAGGGGCGCCTTCGAGCTACAAGCGGGACGTATTCCGGAAGCTCTCATTACAATGTAAACCGTGTTGTAGGCTCTCGCGTTCTCGCTCGTCGTCTAATTATTAGGCGCGACGTCGCCACTTGAAAGAATAATCCTCGGCAATTAGCCCAATTAGCGTTAGTTCGGCCGTTTAGTCGAGCGTCGTCCCTATTTAAAAGTCCGATCGAGCTTCCCCACGGCGGAACGGCTCCTCTTCTTTTTCTTCTTCTTCTTCTTCTTTTTCTCCCTGCCAAGATCGTAACGCCTTTTTTTATTCCCTGCTGAGCGGTAAAAAATTCTGTGCCAAATTTGACACATTTCACGTGTCCTAAACGGGTCCACTAAAGTCTTTTTGTTAATTTGATTTAAGGGTGAATATGTTAAACAAGTTACACAAATATTGTGTGAAAAATTAACACGAAATTAACGCGTCAGTCGACCGAAGTGTAAAATGTGTAATTTCAACACTTACGCGCGTTCAATATCGACGTAATGTAAAATGTTGAGGTAACATAAACGCGATATGCGAAATAATTAGCACACGGATATGTTGAAGATGTAACGCAAAATTTTCAACGACACTAAGTAAATGCAAAGTGTGCAAAATTCTTACACACTTATGCCGTGTAAAATCACGCGGCCGCTTTTTATGCGTTTGCACGTGTGTTACCATTTTACGCATAATTGTATAAACATTACGCACTTGGATTTGCGGTGTACACACGGTGCGATTTTGACACACTTCGCAATGAAGGACCGATTTTAGCACAGGTATAAAATGTTTCTTATCGCGAATGCAAATCCTCAAAGCTGTCGTCGATCTTATTAAGACGGCGGAGCTTTGAGCGAAAGAATCTCAGCCGCGCGCGCTCGGTAAGACGTCGAGTCGTCGACACGCGAAATTAAGTCCGCTCCGGGACGATCTGCAGTTTGCGATAGAACTCGAGCTGGGATTCACAGTCACGGTGAGAGGCAGTGTTGCCACATTCGGGGATTTGTCCCTAAACCCAAGATTTTGAGGAAATTCCAGGGTGCAGGGATAGATTTGGTAAAATTTCAACCTATAGAGATTTTAAACAAGAATTTCCTTTCTGCTGCAAATCAACAACAAATAAGCCGTGGTGTTTTTTGAAAAACAGACGAAGCAAATTGTTTTGTTTTTTTTTCTATTTGATTATCGTTACGTGGAAGTAAAACGCACTAATCCCCGTTTCTACCAACTTTGATTAACTTGAACGGCTGGTTATTTCATGCTGGTGTTCAGTTTGAAAATAAAATTATTTTTTCTTACTATTTAATAGGTACTTTATAATTATAGCGCACCATCCTCCTTTTTTGTTTCTTCCGATTATTATTATTACTAGTCGATGTTTAAAATTCATTAGTTAATTAATTCGTAATTGTACCACCAAATGAAACATTTTTCTTTAAATTAAAATTACCTATGAGTTACGAGAAAAGTATTAATGGGAACATGAAAAGATTAGAAAATGACTGTTTGAGGGCCATTTTCACTACACTCTATCTTAAATTGAACTGACTGTTAAATTGTCAACTATGATTCGCCAGTTCTACTTAGCGACAAATGCGATTGACCAATTCCGATATATTTAACCGTCGGTTAACTTAACCGACGGAGTCGACGAGAGCGCAAAATGCGTTAGAGTGAAATTTTGAAGATCGATGAGCTTTTCGTTTTCTTTATCAGGGATAAAATATAGGGATTTCTGTGATTTTTCATATGGCAAGACCGATGAGAGGATAGCCGATTGAGCGCGTGATCGTCTCGTATCTCAGCAACGTCGGGAGAAATTGCGGCCGAGAGTTGAGAACACTCGTCGATGCACTTGGCGAGAGAGAAAGAAAGAGGAGAGACCGGCCTTTCGCCGGTGTGTCGCGCGACTGATTAACCTCACGGTGCAAATATTAGCTCACTATGATGTTTTATTCCCTGATAACGCCGGATTCCTCGCGATAAATCATTATCACCTCTCGTCCGAGCAAATGTAAGCGGGGTGAGCGCATCGCGCGATCATCATCGCAATGGCGTGGATTAATACGCGTTCGCGCGACATTTAATCCGGCACACACGACTCGTCCGACGTGGAATCCGGCCGATATCGATTTCGCGCCGATGTCCGCCGATGTTCGCGCGCATTTCTAAACCGCGCGCTCGCACACTCGCACACAGAGAAAACGGTTTCTTCAGATTCGGGATTTCGAATTGTCCGATTAAAATTCGCTTCATTAAAATAACACACACTTACGCGAAATATCATTTTGTCCGAGTGGAAATCGTTATCGTCTCATTCAAGGAAATTATTCGCATACTCGATTATTTAACAGGAAAAACGCCGTTGAAATAACATCTTTTAACCGGATAAAATACGGATTTGGTTGCGATAAATATGTAAAATGCGAGACAAATAATTTCTTTATAAGAGAATGATCGTTTCAAACAAATTTGTTATTTAGGATATAGATGCGTATTCGTTGAAAGGCCTAACGCTCGGTACTTGTTGTTCGATTAATCGAAACACTAGTTTCTTTGGAACGTGTCGATAATGGAATTTGTTTCGATGCGATAGAATTGATTACTTTCGAGAGCGTCTTTTTCTCAGCGTCGGTACGACACGAACCGGGCGCTCCTGGTATGAATAACGATCACGACGGCGGCCGATATAAATCAGCTCACGACGTGATGCCGATGCAAATGAGACGATGCAAAGCTGCTCCGTGCGAGAGTCCGGACGTTTTGTTATTTAATTACGTAGCGACGTAACAGCCGGTGATCAATGTAAGTGGCAAGGAGGCGCGGGACTCCCGAGAACGATCGTCGCAATCGGCGCGCGGATCCACCGTCGTTCATTCATTGTCAAGAATCGAGTCGAAATTTCGACTCTATTCTGAACCGCTTTTAAGGATAACTTGCGCCTACTTGGACGGCCTATAGACTAATAAAAACCTACTTTGACGATATTGATACTTTTTAACTTCTCTTATGAAACTCTAATTCTACAGATTGAAATTTAACATTACCTTCATCATCCTATTTTAACGCTATAAACATCGAAAACGGGAATTTTAGATATCATCAAAGTATCGTCAAAGTAGGTTTTTCTAATTGATAGGCCATCTATAAACGCAAACTGTCGTTAAGAATGTTAAAGTAGCACCAAAGTTTTAACTCGGGTTTGCCCGCTGTAAATATTGATTTCTTCCTATAAAATTTACGTCATATTGGCTGCATAGAATTATAAATGCGTTGGCACAATGAATGTACGCGCGAAAATAAATTGGAAACGTCGTATATGCAAAGACGATTTTGCGAAAATTTGGAATTTGGTATCTCTGGCTGTCAGTTAGCGTACATATTTATTTGATGCAGAAATCCTGCAGCTTGTACATACCAAATATGTCAACGTGTCGATCGAAAAAATTTCAAGAAACATTTTTATACCTTTTCAATTAAATTTAGAGGCCTGAGAGAGAGAGAGAGAGAGAGAGAGAGAGAGAGAGAGAACAGCATATTACATCCTAGGATAAGCCCTCTAAAAACAAGCAAGATATATAGTAGAGTCAAAAAGAAATAACAATACATTCTGTTGATTCTAAATTACATAAAGAAAAATAATTATGCGAGAGCAAGAAGAAACTAAAAATTCGAACGAAAGGCCCACTGTTTAGAGAATGGGTTAAAAAATAACTTTAAATTATACATACTTAACGGAAAGATCAAGATATAAATTTCTTAATTTCACATTCTCAAGACTAAATCCAATCCAAAACTAGGTCCACATCTAAATCCAAGTTAAACTCAGATTGACCCATAAATTCATCCATATAAAAGAAGATAGATAAAAATAATTATAAGATTGTTTCAAGTTTACATTATAAGAGCTGAAAGGTTCCCTGAAAGTTGAAAGGTACCGTCATAAAAGTTTTATTGAGAGAGAGAAAGAGAGAGAGAGAGAGAGGGAGAGAGAGAGAAATATAGCGTGTACCCCAAATAACTAATTTCAATTTAAGCGCTAACGTAATGAACGTGTCAAACATTCATTCGCGTGTTGCTTCGATCGCGTAGAGACCGTAAATGCACCTCGCCAGACGTTACAAACCGTAACCGCGCTCGATATACGTATACACGCATACATGCGCGCGCGTGTGACATCGTATGACAAATTATTCGGTCTCTCCGCGTCGACGTCGTAACTCGCGGAATTGTAGCCGGGCTGATTGCGCCTCGTTGCGGCCGAGTTGCGAGGTGAAACTGCGGCTAACGCGAGAAAAAAAAGAATAATACATAGTCTCGCCGGACAGAGACGACGTTGTTCGCGCACGCAATCGAGTAATAGTTTATCGGGCGATTTAAACGAGATCGAACGAGGAAAATTGGCCGCATATTTCCGCATCGACAGCAAGAAGCGCGGACTTCGCTGAGTCCCGCGAGACACCGCGCGCCTTAAACGCGCATTAATGTAATTGCGCGCGGCTGTTTTTCCCCCCGACGGCGAGAAGATGTCGATAGCTCGGCGGAGTTTTCTTTCGCGCGGCTAATGACGAAACCGACGGTTAAAGATCTCGCTCTCCCTTGCGTGTGTGGGAGATACGATCGATCGGGGGAAGCACACGTGTCCCGATTATTGTTTCGCGTAAAAAGTCGGCCGGGAAGCGGCGAGTGTAAAACGTGGGTTCTTCAACTTATCGCGGCGATTAAAATAGCACGCATGCACGTCCGATTTGCGCACGCCGGCGATATTGAGATTTAATATACCGGTTCTATTTCCGCCGGTGAACTTCCACCCTTCGTCTCACCGACTCGACGTTTCCCTCTCTGACGTGTCACACGGATTTAATATGCAAATTTATTCGCGTGGCTTATTTTTCTATGGTGTTATGGAAACGGGATAAATAACGAGGCGCGTACTTCTTTTTTCTCGTGTGGAGGACAGTATTCTCTTTCTCTCTCTCTCTCTCTCTCTTTCTCTCTCTCTGTAGACAGCGGAGTTAGTTACGGCCACGTGAGAGACATAATTCGTATTCTTATGCAATACACAGCACAAACTCGTAGCGTTAATTAGCACGACGTGTAACGCACGTGCTTGTACGGCTACTCGGTGGTAACGAAGCGTCAGGTCTCCGACGCAACGAAAGGAGTAAGGAACAAGGAATTAAATGCGGGGAATTAAATGAATTAGGAACAAGATATTAAAAATGAGCTATAGTTCGTAAAACGATGGAACGGAAAGAGAATAAGAATATGGAGACGTTTCGAAACGAAATCCGCCACTTCTACCGTTTTCCGATCAATTTCTGCAACATCATCGCATTAAGGAAATGTCAAAGTCAATAACAAACCTAACAAGCGTCGATAACGTACGAACGATCGTCGAAATGTCGTGTTACACAAACACTGACACGATCTCGCTACATTTTTTGTATTTCTAGTATACTTTCTGTACACTTTCTGTATTTTTTGTATTTTTTGTATATATTTAGATCTTTCGCAAACGTAAGTGCGATATAAATCTGAATGCGATGAATGTGCGTTATTCTGTTCTACCATACCCGATCGAAAATTTAGCCGAGATATATAAAAATCTTTCTGCAAACTTTTCGTATCTTTTGAGGTCTCTAAATTTCGTTGGGAAGACGTAGAAAATATTCTTGGAAGTTTTCCTGATCGAGGCGTCGACTTATTCGATATGCGCAAGCTGCGGAATTCCTCTTTTTATATTTTTGATCAGAAGACTCTGTTAATGTTGTTCCATTTTCTAAACACAGTGGCATCGAAAATTTCTAAGCAGCATTATGTGCGAATGTTCGTGCGTCATGAATACTGGATTATCCTGTGAACTAACAAGGATATTCCAAAGCAGCGATCAGGACCCACAAATGTTCAGAAATTCAGGTACGCTTCGAAATTCGAAATTTCCGATATCACTATACCTCGGAAATAGAATAGCATTAATGGAGTCTGTGCATATATAGGGTTACACTCTGAACAAAAAAGTACGTCCTCACGAAATTTGTCCATGTTGATTTGGGACACCTTGTATAGATCTCGCGTAAATGTAAGTACGATATAAATGTGAATATGATGAATATGCACTATTTTATTTCACCATATCTAATCATGATGCATAAAAAAAATTTGTCTGCAATCTCTTCGTATCTTTTTAGACCTCTAGATTTTATCGAAGAAGTATAAAAGTGTTCTTTGACATTTGTGTGATTAGAACGTTGATACGTTCGAGACATACAAGTTGCAAAATTTCTACATCGGCTAATTATTTACGCCAACCGACAGTTATGGAAGTCAACTTTGAAATATTGAGTCGTTATACATGTTGAGCAATGTTTCTATTCATTTTCGCGCGAATTATCAATATATAAAAGTATATCATGATTCTACAAAGCCAATACGACGTAAACTTTCCGGAAGGAACTCGATATTTTGACGGCAATGTTTTAAACTACAGTATCTCCTTAACACTTTTTCTTGATAATTATCGATTGATTCTTAAAACTTATTTATACTCATATATTGATGTTTATCAGACCTTTGGAAAATTAACTATCAATCATCCACTAAGCCTTATAAGCACACAAGTTACAAGGAATAGAATTTCGACAGTGTTCCTAATCACGTACAGAGAAAACGAATTTTGCTAGAACAGCAAATGTTTCTCAATATATTGACAGCATGGAAAAAAATTCTTTTAGACAAGAAAAAATTTGTTCCGACAGCAGAAAGGTTTGTCAAGAGTATTAATTATCCACATATCCAGCAAATAGCAATTAATACTGTTGACAAATCTTTCTGCTGTCCGGACAAATTTCTTCCTGACTAAACACATTTTTTCTTGCTGCCACTTGTTGACAAACACTTGCTGTTCTAGCAAAATTTGTTGTTGTTGTTTCTCCGTGGCGATTCTCTGTTCATTGTGAATTGAAACTTGGTTATCCATCTGTCGAAATTTAATTCCTCATTCCTATATTCGCTATATTGAATTCTTTGTTCTTTATTCTCTTCCCGTCTGAGTCTTTACGTGACACAAAAGTACGTAGCGTCGCGCCGATTGTGCCGTATGGATTTAAATGCGCCGTAATCGTCGCACACAGCGCCGCGAAATCGATACGGTCCGGTCGTGCGTCTGTTATTTTAATAACGAAAGAAAAAATGGTCTCTTCTTTCCCTCCTCTTCCCCCCCCCCCCCCNCGAGCCGCATCGAACCCTTCAAACGAATCCCTTCCGCACAATTTTCCGCTGAATTAGACGGGGAAAGGAATTTTTTTTCCATTCGTTTGAACGTCTTACGGCGACGCCGGTGCAACAATCCCCGCAGTTTCCGCGGCTTTGCACACAACGAAACACGAATCCCCCTCAAAGAAAAGAGAGCGCAATCGAGATGCCGGCGTTTTGTATTTTTAAATCCGACCGTTATCTCTCTCTCTCTCTCTCTCTCTTTCTCGCAGGCCGTTTCGCGAGGCGCGCAAATGGGGCGCGTTGTTAGCACGCGAATTCGTCGCTTCCCCGGCGGCCGAAAATTGTCCGTAATTCGCGTGACAATAATAATAACATCGGGTACTCCGTGCCTCCGCAGAGACATTCGACATTTCGTGTCCACGTCTGACGATACACCGCCGAGTACTTTTATCTGTCGGCCATAAATCTGTTATCTCTTTCGCGAGTACACATCGGGTCGTATCGGAATAGTTTCTCGCAGCATTGCGCCGTAACCGTGGCACAACCGTGGCGCGGGACTGGCATTCGGTGGTCCGAGAATATTCATCGACACAGGTGTGCGCGGTGCATGTGTACTCAGTTCGGGTGTAAATATCAGGAGGCCCCGATAAGGTCACACTTGTGTTGCCCGACGTGTTCCGTTTGCGCGCGGCGAATTTCTGCCGGCAGACGCTCGCACGGCGCGGCCGACTGATTCGAAAAAAGAAAATATTTCTCTTCGTCGCCTTATCTCTGATTACCTAATGTTATTCCGCGTGCCCGAAAGCGGCATCGCCGTAATATACCGCTTTCTTAAAGGGGGACACGCGTCACGTGTCCAATTAAAACACTTGTTCGTATTCTTTGATCCTCGAGCGTGATGAACGAGGTCTCTCTCGCGAGGAGGGGGAGGGACGCGCGCGTCGGCGCATCACGTGCGCCGTTCGATCCCCGCCGGAATCGCCTTAGGCAAATCGCTCGGGGATCTTTGTATTCCCGATTAGTCCAGCGTGGACACGTTACCGGGATATCCCTTCTCTCGTATTTAATATCTTCAGTCCCGGAGAGTCACTCGTCTCTTACAAACGCGGTTTAGCGCTCCTTTTTTCCCGTTTTTCTTTTATTCGGCACGTTCCGCCGGCCGTGTTTCCCTCGGGCTTATGAGGAGGTGAAATATTACGAGCTACACTTTACGTGGAATACTCGGAGACCCGTCTCGTAATTTAAGGATTAAGGATCTATTTGTCCGACATGATTACGCGGCGAGGCCGAGGAAAACTTCTCCCCCGGTTTCATCTTAACATCCCCCACAAATCTCGGAATTTGCCCGCGGCGAAGCGTGCGTTTATTTATGATTTACGCGGCGGTATTTCGCGAGGAAAGATAATCAGTGAAAGGTGTTGTTCTTGTTCAGCGTTACTAGACGCAATCGGCCACATTCTGGCAACGAAATCCTTTGCAGAGATGATATATATTTTATGGAAGAAATACACACATCATAAAATCGGCATATCGTTTGGTTTTGGCTCTAAAGCCCCGTTGAATGTGTAAAATTAAAATTTATATGCGTGGGCGCAAACCAGAAGCACTTCTGTATCAAAATACATGATAGTCTTATGGAAATAATTACATATGACTTTGCAATTGATTATCTTTTAAGATGTTCGAGGATTAACACTACTATACCTCAAAACCGACATACTCATGATAGCTGTAAAAAATTAGCAAAGAAATAAAATAATTAAAATAATAAAAGCACTAAAATTACATTATTTTGTATATTTATTACATAGATACGTATTATCTTTGTATTAACTACCTTACGTATTATCTTCAATCTTACATATTTTTAAAACTTGAAATATGTTACGATGCATATTGCTCTTTTATTATATGGAAAAGGATTCCTGATTTCTTTCCGACCATCTGAAATAAACAAACAAATAAAACTGGGGGAAATTAGTTTGCGGTAACTTCAACTGTATTCTGTGAAATAATATTTCACAGCAAAATTCGGGTATGTCGATTAACACATTGACTGTCAACTACGAGATATCTCGTAGGTTGTTTACTTGCCCAGGACGCCAACTACGAGTTATCTCGTCGCTTCATTACTTGATTAAATCAAATTGGCCTCTTAGACCAGAATCGTGAAAAGTTCCGTGGCAGTCGACGTGTTAAAAGATCAGTAAACTCAGGTATGTCGGCTTACCGAACTATAATATATTAGATCACCTAGTCCTAACTTTTTTTGCTTAGTTTAGTGATAGAAAATAGAAATTGGCAGAAGATGCAAAGTGATTTAAAAAGTTCAAAAATCATACTATAAAGTAGCGTTCATAAATAAATTATCGCTGATTTATTACTTTAATTTTCACATGAAGACAGAATTTTTCACATAAATTTCAGCACAACGAAAAATCAAACGATGCTATAATACAATTGAACACGCTTGCAAAATCGAGCCTGCAATTTCAGTTCCAACTACTGTACATAGTAGATGAAGTTTATGTTCTGTCTGACAGGGTTTAATACTTTACAGCCGAGAAACATGGGTATATTTTTAATTCTACATTAAGTTTTCAAGTGGAGAAGTCTTTAAGACAGGAATAAGATTTCACTTGTAGCATCAAAGAAGAACAATAAATATTTCTTTAAAGCTACGAAGGGAATTTAATCCTCCAGAATCCAAATTTTAATTTTATATTAGCCGTCTTCAAGAGAAAGCGGCGATAAATTTTCCATTTCTAGTATCAAACAAGCAAGATAGCAAACCTTTGAACACTTAATGTAGAATTAAATTAGACTTAAACTGAGACTAAAATTTCGACTCGAGGGTTTCCTCGCTTTTTCTCTACATGTTTATTTTTGTTACGCAATAAGCTCCGGTTGTGGAACGTTGCATTGAATTCGGCCATTGGTTGAAAATATACGTAGGATGTTCGATAAGTCAGTGACTTTAATAAGAAATAGCGCTCAGAACAGCGTTCGAAAGCGGACGAGTTTAGGTTGTTTTGCTGCAACGGAGAAGAATTCCGTGTGTTGAAGGCCAAATTGATCGAATTGCGCTACGAACTGCTCCTTCGTCCGCCCTATTCTCCAGATTTGGCCTCCTGCGATTTCTTTCTCTTTCCAAACATGAAGAGATGGCTCGCTGGAGAAAGATTCGCATCGAATGAGGAGGCCATCGCTGTTTTGCAGAAATTTTCGAGGAATCATATTTTTTGGGAGGCTCACAGAAGTTGGAATATATCGTTGGGCAAAATGCATCGGGCTAAAAGGAGACTATGTTGAAAAATAAGTCGCATTTTGGTAAAAAAAAAAAAAAAAGAAAATCTTTCATTTCAAGGTCACTTCAAGGTGACTTATGAAATACTCCTCGTATCGCGGTCTCGCTAAATGTCATCCACCGTGCACGCGTTATCGGTACACCAGCCTCGAAAACGCGACGGATTATCGTCGGAGAGAGTGAAACCTCTCGGTAGCGTAAAGTGACACGTCCGACCGCGAACGGGTCGTCGCGAACGCAGCCGTTATCATATTTTGCCATCCGGCCGTCGTCGCTTTTGAAAGTCTAACGAAGCTCGGCTGGCTCGCCGAGGATAACGAGCTGTATTATGTATTAGATCACTCACGGGACCGTCGTTCCTCTCTCCCGCTCCTTTCTCTACGCCCGGAAGGAACGAGTCGCGCAATTATCGCAAAGTTAGCCGTGGTTTTTGCCCGACCGCGGCAAAACTTGCCTCGCTCGCTCGTCAATTACGACGGGATTGAATTTCAAAATCCGGCCCGCCCGTCGCACTTCCCTCCGAGCTCGAACGAAGGCGACGTATCGGAAGTTGCTGGGAGAGTTTTCCCTTTCGTGAAAAAAACGCATTTATCGGCGGATACGCCGCACTCCTGATGGAAAGGTCAGTTTCGAAAGCGGCGATTTTCGCGGTCTCGCAGACTGCCGAGTTGGCCGGCGATCGGCGTCGCGAACACCGCTGCAAAATCGATCGTTATTTATGGAAATTAGAAATCGAAAACCCGGTGGGATGAAATGGAATTTCCCTCGGATTCTCCCATGTGCAGCATAGATTCTGATCGGGATACCCAAAGTTGTCTCAAAATTGGTTATTCCCCTTCAATACCACCTGGGAATCCCATTCTTGTTCGAAACATGGAACGAAGCCTCTTTTCCGCGATGCCGATTGATTTGCCGAGTGACAGTTCGATGTCAAATTAGAAGGTTAATAAACAGCGTTATATTTTCAATATTATTAATGAATAGCGCGCGCAATGTGTGTTTGTGCACGTTTAAATTGCAAATACTAAAGATGTTTCGCACTCTCTGAATTTCTTGGAGTGAGATTTCACTCGAAAAGCAGGATGACGGTAGTCACTTGGATTCGCTCCTGAATTCGACAGACTGAATTCTTCAATCCGAATCCGTCGAGTGAACATTTTCACTCGAAATTGAAAAACGAGTCGGATATATTCCACCGTTACAGGAAGCATTCATTCCGATCGATTGAAACGCTCACTCGTATGGAGTCAGAATCGACTTTATGCTCGAGTGAAGCATCCACTCTTGTGATTTCGAATGGCATTATTCGCACGATTGCTTCGAGTGAAAATATTGCCGCTCATTTTGAGTGAGATTCCGTTTCAAGAAATGTCGGGATTACATCACGTTCAAATGTAGTGTAAAATAAAAGTTAGACAAAATCTTTGGGAGAACATTGGAGGTGAGAGCAAACAGGATCTGTTTGTGTTTCCCACTTGGATCGTTCTCGCATAGAAAACTTTCTGCGACCTGATTGGAATCTGTATTTTGATTTTCCAATAAAAAGGTTGGATTCTGACTGGGAAATCTATGAAGACTCGGATTGGAGATGTAGTGTTTCAAAAGTGTTATTCTAAGTGGAAAACCCAGACGGATTTTCTCTGTCTGACATTTACCCAAAGTTTTCCTTTCTTAAATTTCTATTTTATATTCATATCGAACGAAATATCTGAAAAGCTTCGGGCGGAGAAAATGGGGGATCTACCTGATTTCCCACGTAGAAAATTTTGTGGGATCTAATTGGGTTCTGTTCCGATTAACCAAGCAAATAAAGTTGCGACTCTAAATTGGGAAATCCGGACAGATCCCACTTGCTCCGTCCAATATTTTCCACGAGTTTTCTTACAATTGGGATCGAAATGAGATTCCTAATTACTATCGCGGCATGTTACACTTATTTGGGATAAGCTTGGATAATCTGATCAGAATCTATGCAGAATCTATACTTGGGAATGTTTGGGAAATTTCCATACGGGATACGTTTGAAACATTAAATTTCCAAGCGGAACCCGCTGCGGATTTCCCAGCTGGAGTCCGTCATTCTTTCGGGAAATCGGACCGGATTGCGACGAGGTCCTGAGGAAATTTCTGCACGGTCACTTTCCTCCGGCCGGGGGCGAGAAAATGCTGTCCGAAGTGAGGTATTTCCCTGTGAACGCGGGAAAGAGCACGGCTCGTGACGTCACGTGCGAACGGAATGGCTGCACGGTATGCAATATCCGGTGGTATCGTCTGCAGTCATCGACGCGTTCGTCGTCCGTATCGATGGGCTAACGAGTGATGGCGTCGACGAGGGTTCAAAGGGTACTTCGAGCGAAAAGCCCGATCGTTCGGGCTCGGCCCGGCCGCGTCGGGAAATAAGTTTGCTATTCCGCGCGAATTCCTCCCGGCGAATGAATCTCGCCGCGGCGAACGGAGAGAAATCCGGCGGGAAAGTCCGGCGAACAATGGAACCGTAATCCGTAATCACAGGGTCTCTTCGGTGCGCGCTCGTACGTTTCCTCCGCGCTCCGCGGAATGGAATAACGCGCCACTTCGCTCCCTGATCCCCCCCCGACGTCCGCCCCGTACCTCGACGTCTTTTCGAGGGCGGGAGAAAAATGATACCCCGCTGTGAGCATCCTCGAAGAATCCTCGAGAAGAAGAATCCGTTCGCCAGGTGTGCTGATCGTCTCGACGGGAGTCCCAGTTCGCGAGATATCGCGCGGCCGAAGCTCCACGTTGCGTTCAGATGCGGTGAAAATATTTTCCTTTCGGTTGCAAAGTTGATAGCTGTTATGATTCTCCTCCCCTACTTTGTCCGTCAGCCTCTTTACTAATTTTTACTCACGATCGTTTAAAAGAGAAACGGTTTTATTTCTTGATTACTTATTGCCATGTTCAAGCGAGAGCTCTGAGAGTGATGGAAGAATAGCGAGTATTATTTATAACCGTAAGAACGAAGATCGCGTGAAAATGGAGAAAAAGAAAAATTCCGTTGAAAGCACGGCCGATGGGACAGTGGAGAATTTCGAGGAGAAATTACACATACGTAGAATTAATTCATCGTGTATTAATCGTTAGTCTGTGTTCGTGTGTGCGCGTTAAAAGGGCGATAAAATGTATGAATTTCGAAGAACACGAGGTTCATCTTCAATCATCTCCTCTATTGCCGCTCTCGCAGATCATATTTATCGTCTCTTTCTCTCAGAGCTTTCGCTTGAACTCGAAAGCAGATCATCGGACACGAGTAAATCCGTTTCCCGTGCAAAATTATCGCCGCCGAAGATGAGTAAAGATACCGAGGCGCAAGATAGGTGAAGGTCGCAATATCAGCTCAACCCAGGGTAGGTTGCGGCGCTGCCAACCTTGCGACTAAAACATGTCCGACGCATGACGAAACGCACCCCGGAAAGCAACCGTTCACCGAATCCGGTCTCCCGCCGGCGAGACCGTCGGAAGAGGTGTCTTCCTGGCGGCGGAAGTGCACCGCTGGTTGCCGCAGGTTCCCCGGCCTCCGACGGGTGTCGGTCCTGCTCGCAGGACCTCACACCCGTGAACAAATTTGAACCCGGGTCGAGCGAGCGCTCGCTCGTAGGTTTCCGGCGCCACCGGCGGGCGGCGGGTCAGCCGCCCTCATCGTTCGCGTGCGCCGTCGCCCGGGTGGTAGCCCCCCCCCTTCTCTCCGGTTTCCACCTCGTCTTCGGTCGTCGTCGACGGCGAAGAGGCAGCAGCGCGCGCGGAGGTGGCCGAAGTCGCGCGAGTAGCACGCGCTTCTCCATCGAGTACGCGCGCGCTCTCTTCCCGGGCTTCATTCATCGTCGTCGCACTGCGCGCCGCGTGCCTGCGTGGCGTGCGTGTATGTGTGCGTGCGTGCGCGACCGCAAATCCGCGATTCCCGCCTCAGTCGTTCTCCGTCTGCCTTTATCTCCGTCCCTCTCCCTCCGCCTGCTGCACTCTCTCTCCTTCTCGTTCCTACGCGAGTCGCTGAAGTCAGTCGCGTTTCGTGCCGGCTGGTGTGCGCGTCGTATCGCGCTCTCGGGACTGACGGAGCGCTGAGCGTCGCGGAGCGAGTGGCGCGTTCGGCGTGTTCCGCGGGGCCGCTGCTCACCGAGGACCGACCGGGCCGAGAGAGTGCATCGTCCGGGCATCCGCGCGCGCGATGCGCGCCCCTGATCGCCTCGCGGCGCGTCGATATCTCGATCGGTGCGGCGAGACGTGCGATCGTCGTCGTCGCCGTCGTCGTCGGCGTGCTCGGCGGTGCGCGTTCGGCTGCGCCTCGCGGCCGAAATTCCAAGTCGCGACCCGCCGGACGGCCGGCCTTCCTCGCTCCGCCTCTCGAGCTGTCCTCCGGCGAGCGGCGATAAGCGGACGGCCGTGTAATCAGCGCGACGAGGACGACTCCTCGGCCCGGGTTATCGAGGACACCGGCTGTTCTCGCGCGATTCCGCGCTTCTCCGCGTCGTCGTTATTGTCATCGGCCGCGAGTGCAGTTCCGAGCGCGCGTCTTCTCGTCGTCGCCGCGGATAACTCCGCCGTCTGAAGCAGGAGTCCCCCCGGCTGCGTCGTCTATCTGCACCTTTGCACTTTCCGCTCTCTCTCTCTCACCGAGCTTTCGAGCTGGTACCCCCGAAGCGTTCTCCAGGAGAGCGAGAGAGACTCTCTGGCGAACGGTAAGTGCTGCGAAAGTGTGCAATCCGACCGCCCCCGTGGACGATCGCCAGCCAGTGATTTCGCGTGCTCTTGTCTCCTTCTCTCTCTCTCTCTCTCTCTCTGACTTTGTGCGTCTGTCCGTATATCTATCTGTCTCCCTCTCTCTCTCTCTCTCACTCTGTCTCTTTGGAGCATCGACGACGTGCGATTAGCCGTTCGAACGTGCACGAGTGCTTCGAGTGCAGCTGTCGACGTCGAGTGTCGACGCGAGCTCTTCTCGATGGAGGCTCCTCGCAGCGGGCCGAAACAACAAAATAATTAAATGTCGCAAATAACTAATACTCGCGCGAGGCCGATCTACGTCTCTCCCAAGCGAGAGAGAGAGAGAGAGACAGGAGATGAGAGGGAGGACATGATAATCCGATGATCATTTAAATGTCCGGATGCGTGTCGAGAGAAGGGACGCATCGATCGTCCGTGTTGCTGGATCTTGATTGGGTGTTTAGTCGGCGACCGCGGGATCAAGGCGGCGGGTCTCTCCCTCGCGTCTAGTCCCTGAATAATCGGCGGACTCGCGAAGCGAGCGAATCGAAGAGCGCGAATTTCAATCGTCGCGAATCACGACGATGGTCGCGCAGACGAAGAAGGTCTCGCGATCTCGCGCGAATCGCTTAAACGGAGGCGCGCACATGAGAAAGAGGGAGTAGAGTTTTATTTATATTGTGTTTATTCTATTATATTTGATTTTTATTATATGTGACTTTTATTAGATTTTATCATTTGTATTATATTTTATTTATATTATATTTGTATATGTTATATTTTATGGAGTATGAGCTTTCCTTGACTTGACATTACGTTAACATAAGCGCCAGCAAGATGCCAGTTGGCGGTTCGTATTAATAGCGCGTAAATCACGAATATTTAATTCTTAAATAATCACGAATATTTTATTTACTACTTGTTTAATTATTAAATATTATTTATTTAATCATTAAATATTATTTAGTTATTTATTCAATTGTTAAATATTCACTCTTCGACCGCACACTTCTGAAAAGTCGATCGCAAACACGGTCATGTTGATCCTATGCGATTTTCTGAATTTTATATTTGAAAGTGGGAGGAAAGAGGTTGACAAAATTCTAGAGAATAAAATGTCACTCTTCTACCTGGATATTTTCTGATCATGCATTCGTAGAAAATCAAGTTTTAAGTTAGTGAGAAAAATTTGAATTTAGACAGTGATCTCGCGAATGGTAGTGTTTTACCTAAGAAATCGTAATTTATTTACTTTTTATTATCTTTATCGGCGACTGCCCGGCGATCGAGTCGAAAGATAGTTCTAACAGAAAAAATATAACCCTCTCTCTGGTGCGCGTTCGAAAAATATACAACATTTTGGACCACCGAAAAGAAAGTTTTGAAATGTCGAAGATATTTTTTATGAGAGAAAATATTTTTGTTGTGAAAATATCGGAAATAGTTTATTTTTTGCTCGCAAAATGGTAACATGAATTGTTAAAAAATAAATCATTTAGGATTACGTTTTGTAGGACTTACATTCACATAAATTTTTAGCAAAAAATCAATTCACTTGTGATGTCAAATTACACAGGAAAGAAATAGTCCTAATAGTCCTAAATCAAGAATAGGTTCTCACATATGAACAAGAATGTTATAATATTCTTGAAAGATTTTTAGTCTTGAATTAAGTTCAAATAATACTTGCAACGACACTGGTTCAATCAAATCAAGATTAGAAATCTAAAAAGATTATAATATTCTCGCTTATACATGAGAATATTTATTCTTGATTCAGGACCAATTTTTTCTATGTATCTACCGACCTCACACTGTGGATCTAACTGACTCTGCGTCAAATTCGGCTCCCAAGCATTAATCGGCTTATCAGATTCGCACTAACGAACAAGGCCGACTAATGATTTTTCGGGAACGAAAACAACTCATTAGTGCTTTTCTTCGCTGTAACTCTTCAAACGCAACTCACCGAATCTATCTAACCCATAAAATGGTTATTATAATATATGACGGATAAATAAGATATCAAATAATATAAAGAGACAGAGAGAAGGAGAGAGAGAGAGAAAGAGAGAGAGAGAGAGAGAGACGTTGACTCCGGGTTCTCTCGTTTCTCGGCCTACCGGTTTTCCCCGGTTGCAAATGGTGATGCGTTTCCGTTAGGAAGAGCAAAATCAATCAATTGATCAGTGTTCGCGTCGTTTGTTTTTTTCTTTTTCGCTGTGCCGCGCGACAGGGCGACGCGATTCCTCGGGAACACGCGAGAGACACGCGAAAGAATTCTTTATTTTATATCTGCACGGTCGCCTGGGCGGGGAGGAGGGGGGG
>NW_014554796.1:725359-739286 GCF_001313825.1 Dinoponera quadriceps
GGGGGGGGGGGCGCGACTCATCGATCAACGTCGTTTCCGCGGGGCACAGTTTTCGGCGAGACGGCTGATCAAGTTCGCCACTCTCGCGCGAGTAAAAAACGCGCGCACGCGCGCGCGGCAAGAAGCGCGGCGACCCGGGTTTCCGCGCTTTCGAGATGAAACGGAGTGGCGGTTCTATCAACTCCTCGCTCTCCCCCCTCCCCCCCTCCCCCAACCTCTCCGCAGTGAGTCTCCGTTGCGAAGAGAGCGAGGCGAAGCGGGAAAAGCGGTAAGGATTTCCTCGCGCTCTTCACGACTGAATGGCGACGACTCTCGACTGCGAAGTGGTTTTCGGAAGCTACGAAGTCGACTCCACGCGAAGAATCCGCGGCCGAGCGACTGGAATCCGCGCGGCACTCTCTCTCCGTCTCTCTCTCTCTTCTCGCACAATAGTCCACGTCGAAGGTGGGCACCGACGCGACGTTGTTCAGCGCGCCGTTACGCCACCGAGGTGATTCGTAACTTCGCCAAGGTACTCCGTCTTGGTTGCAAACACCATCCGAACGGTGTGCAGGAAAGGATCGATCTCTCGATGTAATTGCGGGGCGTTCTCCGTTCAACGAGCAATTGGCTCATCAAAGGGGGAGAGAAAAAGGGAGAAAGAGAGAGGAGAGAGAGAGAGAGAGAGAGAGGCGCGGTAGACGCAATTAAAGACGATTGGCCTTGGGGAGGGGAGAAGGGGGAGATTTAACGAGCCGTCGTTGCGGGTTCGTCGGCGGCGATTATTCGCGACGTGATGCGAGAGAATTCAGGTGGGATGGGGAATATTATAAAGCCGTATCAGTCGCGGGGATGAACGCGATTTGAACGGAGGGGAAGGGGGGATATGCGTATATCAACCGGGGGCGCGCACCCGTCCGCGGCCATTTCTCTTCGTCCGGGTGACAACGTCTGCTTCTACTTACCGTGCACAACACACAGCGTGTCCCCGGCGTCAACCGCCGAAAACGACGATCATCCCGCCCCGGGGTGTCGCTCTTGTCTTCTCGCGGCGCACAGTGGCTCGAAAGTAAGAATTTCTGGCCGAAACTCTGAATTTTGGTAAGAGCAATTTATCCCGTGTAGAAAATGGCTGTTCAATGAAGAAACGCAACTGTTTGTAAGCGACTTAACATTGGTCTTATCTTTCTTCGGATAGACACAAAGGTTACTCCATTTTCTTGCGAGTAGTTCCTTCTAAAAGAATGCGTCATCTCTTCTTTTACGGTATTCTTGAATAGAAAAGGAATTCACATTATTTCGAGACTTTGCATCATTTGGAGTATTTTTATTTTCTGGTTCCTCTCCAAATCTTATATACAGAGTCCGATAGAAGACTGTTTATATGAATATAAAAGCAGTCGATTAGTTTCTAAAGGCGCGGCCGTTTTATCGGCAAAACAAATTTGTAACGAATTTTGGTGGTGTAAATGTTGACGATTATTACACAACTGTGGTTTCTCCTCAGAAACTTCTAGAAATTCTGGACATTTTTCTGATCCATTGGCAAGAAAACTTTCCCATTGCTAGGTTACGCTTATTTCAACACAAATCTAGTTATTATTATTATCTTTCTTCAGAAGTAAGAAAAACACAACAGAATATGAAATTACTTACTTCGTGGCATGTTTTTTTTCTTGGCATATTAAATATAATATGACCATCACTATTTAAAATAATATAATATGTAGCACAATTTTAGTAGTGCGACAGATATGACTTAAAAGTTAGCTTTGAACAAGCAATTATTTTTATTTATATATTTTTATTTATATATTTTTAACGTCGGGACTTATCGATGAGCGATAAAAGAATAATAAATTATTTGTGATTATCTTACCATAGGACGTCATAAAACTATATTTATATCAACTTAAAAGGTGAAACTTGAAAGAATGAGTTTTAGTAAAGAAATATCTATCTCAGCACCACTGTGCGGCGAGAGAAAGAGAAATCTCTTCTCCGAGGCGCGTCGAAGGAAACAAATATTTACGTCGTCGTCGTCGTCGTTGTCTTCGTGATCCCTTTATGTGCATAGCCTGCAAAAATCCTTTCAGCGTTTGAGGGATCGGTGGTGTTGGCGTTATTCAGAGAATATTGTTCTTAAGTCGAATCAGTGAAAATGTCATTGATTGAATCAGTGAAACAGTATTATACCAATAAATAGTGAGTGTTCGATAATTTTTAATGGAAGCACTTCCACATAGCTCTCTTTTGTCTTATACTTCACTAATTTTGGCCGGTGAAAAGATTTATCGCAAATCGCTGTTACGCGTCCCATAACAGAAATACATATTAGAACATACTCGAATAAGTAAACACAATTACCTGTTTTTCAAACTCTTAAATCAAGTAACATTTTTATCACTTTAAGTATATTTTAAGCTTGTAGCTTACGGCTCGTAGCAAATGTCTACTCGATCGCAGCAATTAATTTGTAGCCTTAATTTGTAAATGAATTATTAAATGTAACTGCAAGAGAATTCTAAATTTAACCTTCTCGTCCCTGAAAATGAACAATCTCTTCCTGATAAAATATTAGATATAATTTCGTTAATTTAGTGTCAAATGGCATAATTTATCTTTCAAGTGTTTTGAAATATTGGTGGTACATATGTGTGCCATTTGGGAAAGGGTTAAGAAAGTATTTGTTAGAATTATGTAATACTTCTTTTCCATTGATGAAATTTAATGTTTTTAAATTGAGATTTTTCGGTAAATATTTTCTAAAAATAAATTCTGATATTCTCAATGTTATGAATTTAATATTTGTCGGAATTGTTTTAACACGTACAAGTACTTGTCTACTTATATGAAGAAATTATCATATTGTACATAGTCAATTATATTTCTACTTCTAGTAAATATTTGCCAAGGATTATTGGAATAACCGTTTCATTCAAATCAAGTAAATATTAGTTGAACGGTAATAATTTCCTTTTTCAGTATATACATTCAACCATATGTCATATCTGACATAGTTTCTACGATAACACATTCAAAAACTTGGAGGTCCCGATTGTCCCATTAGGAGTGTCCTTCAAATACAAATTAAAGCAATTAAACATAATTAAGAATGTTTGTCAGGTAAAATCATTGACAACACTTTAAGAATAAGGAAGTTAATAACAAAGAACTATTGACAGCGGTGTCTGCTCCCATCGGGAAAACAGTGGGAAAAGATGTTACTTTACTTCTTTGTTATTCATGCACCCAATTCACATACACAATTCACATTTCCTCGGTGAAATTTTATTGATTTACAGTTCTATATTTATGACTGTTGACTATTGACTATGTCTCAATGATAATACACTGATTGTGCTTTAAAGAGCGCATTTCTCGTTACCACGATGCTCCCATATTCTCGTTCTATAGTCCTCGATGAGATTTTTTTGTTGAGTTGCCGTACCCAGCAAACTGATTGGTAAAGTTAACAAATCGAGAGAGAGAGAGAGAGAGAGAGGGGCAAAGTGTCATTATAACTCATGGCGTGAAAACCGACGTGATACTTTTTCAGTACTGCGAACTTCGATTATTTTGACCCGTTGTAAATGAACGAAGGTGCCTCGTGCCGACTCCGTCGACTCTAAGGAGACGCTATTATCGTCGCGAGCGTGGCGAGCGGAACTTGGATACCGTGCGCGAAAGTTCAAATACGCATTGTACGTGTGACTGCGCGCGGATGCGATCGTTAAACAACTAAAACGCCGGCAACTCGACGTGACTTCTAATTTCGCCTCGTCGTTTTTCTCGTGTCGCTTCCTCTCTGATAACCGACGCTGCTTCCACGACTGAGAGTCCGGTCGGTGAGAAAAGTGTCGTGTCGGTGGGTCGACTTGCGGTCGACTTCTTCGTGTGTATGGAAAATGCGATACAATTATTTCATTTCTCTCTCTCCCTCCCTCCCACCTTCCTTCCCTCCCTCCCTCCCTCTCCCTCTCTCGTTCTCTCGGAACTGCCTTTCGCTGCGTTTCTTGTTCTCCATACTTGAGACTAAAACTCCTTCATACATATTTAATAAACTACACTTCAGACCATCTACATACATATAATGATAGATCTCATTTTCCAACTGCGATTAAGAAATGCGCGCCGTACTTCAACCATCCAACGCTCTTTTTCTTTACAGAGCCGCGTATCTTTGGAATTTGCTGCCATTATTGCCGTTATCTTTCACCTCGGTCTTATTTCTTTTGCGAGGCGCGCATATGAGCATCTTGTAACAAGTTTCTCTTGTAACTATATAACTGTATAATTCTTTCTCTTTCGAAGTAACACGTGTCCTCTCGAGCGAGAATACTGTTAACTGTTAAACGTTATTATCAATTTCTCGGCTTCCGCATTTCTATAGTTAATTTTGTTAATTTTGTGTAATACCTGCTAAACATTTTAATTCGAATTTTGACATGTTCAATTTTCCTTACTTTGTGTTCATTTTCCTTTACTTTGTCACTATGTCTGTGTTAGTAAATTGCTTTCACTCCCTTACATATATGTATTATAAACAACTATAAATGTGTACATCTACACATGGAAAAGTATTACTTGTACTGCGAAGGAAAGCAATTATTCCATTTATTTTGCTTCTTTTAAATAACGGTTATTTTGAACGAAAAATATTTTCTTGATAATAGTTTAAAAATATACATCATTACAAATATTGGAAAAGCTCATTATCATTTATTGAAAAGAAGAAATTATTCTCTTTTTAAAAATATTATAAGCTTTATTGAAGAAAAGTTAAATTCAGTTAATAAAAATTAGAATAAGTAAACGAAAACTTGGGCGTTTTAATGTTTTAGTCTAATGTTCTTTATTGAAGTGCTATATTATTTACTAAGATTCAAAATATATTCTCAATCCCAGTAAGTTTAGTATATTTCAATCAAGAATATTAAATTAAAACACTAAAAGTAACTTTCTGTTTATGTATTCCAATTAACTGAATTTAACTTTTCTTCAATAAAGTTTACAATATTCTTGAAAAGAGAACAATTTTTTCTGTTGAGTGAATGATAATGAGCTTTTCTAATATTTGCGATGAATATATTTTAATATTCTCTCAATAAAATATTCTTGTTCGAAATAACTATTACTTAAAAGAAGAAAAATAAACTGATTAATTGACTTTCTTCGCAGTACAAATAATATTTTCCTCCATGTATCTTTAGGCTTTTCACTTCCCTAGATTTATATATTTTTTTCTTATCTTTCGTTTATTCTGTTATGTAATGTTATACATTATTCCAATGTTATTGGGTTGATGCATAATTATCCGCCGTTTATTTTTTGCGTATTTATTACTTATGAATATTGACGTTTGTTTACTTTTTTAATAAAAACCATTCTTCTATATTTACTTAATAGAAATGCGTGTCGAAAATCATATTTACCTGCGCGAAAATCATATTATGCTCAACCATTTCGAGAAAGGATGAACCGCAGCACAGTCATTCCGCGATTGTACTGTCAATACTTAAATTGTAGAATCCTTAGAGAGTATGTCCTATACGAGAAAAAATGCTAAATCAAAAAAATAATTACTTCCGTATTCCTTACCAAATTTTTACTTGAATCAAATAAATTTTATTTGGATCAAGTAAACATATATTTTGCTGCAATAATTTACTTGGAAATTATTTGACTTGGATCGAGAAAATATTACATGATCTACATAAAAATTTGCCAAGGAATATCGAGTAATTATTTACTTACATCTAACATTTTTCTACATAGGAACAATAAACTTCTCTCTTTCTCCCTCCCTCCCTCCCCCCCCTGTTCTTTCTCGTTCTGTTCCCTCGTTGGTTTCTCATAAAATTTGTACAATCCAGCGTCCCTTTATTGCGTACTGAAGTTATTCCTCGCTCGAGTCACTCCTCTCTCGGAACTTTTCTCCAGCCGGATGTAAGCGTTAAATACGTTCGGAACATTGCGCGGTGTGACGACTCGCGGAAAAGTTTACACGCGACTTCAGCTTATCCTCCACGAGCTTATCCTCCACGAGAGTATCGTCGGGACGTCTCTCGTCCTCGCGGACGTTTAGAAAACAGTTTCACATGAATCGGTAACGCCGGTGGCCGTTCGACGTTTTGCAACCGAGGGAAAGGAGCGCCGCTCCGACAGTTATAATTAGTCGTCGTGACATGACGAGGCGTATCGCCATCCGCCATCAATTCCTGCCGCTGTCATGGTGAAACAAATGGCGGAGGTGTACGCGAAATCGACGGGAGAAAACCAGCCCCTCTTTCTCCTCCGTCCATCTTTCACCTCATGTGATATAATCAACGTCGACTAATTTCATGAGAAAGCCACCCTTTCCCTCTCAGCCCATCAAGGGAAGCTTCTCGGGGCTATTCGTTACAAATGGCGTGTACGTTTCATTCTCTCAAAGTAATATCTTCGCCGGTGGACAGCTCGTGGCTTTTTCAAATTCTCCCGTCCACCTCTGTTTTCGCAGTCGAGCGGGCGCGTGTGCTAAATTAAAACTGTCCGAACGGTTTGTTTTGCGTAAAAAAAGAAAGGTAATTGCCGTTTTCCCTTTTTCGGTATTTACGGGCATTAGATGTAATGCAAATCTTTCAAGCTGATTTAATTGTGAAAATGACCGATGGGGGGGGGGATATTTCAAGTTCGTATCTCGTACACGTCGAATGTGGGTTAATGCACCTTCATTTGCGGACTGAACAGAACAGATGTTTCGTAAAACACGCTTTTTTTACCGTGGAGCATGACGGTAATCTAATTTGCTATTAACCCGCGCGTACGCGGAACACGATTATGAACGGCAGGTGGGGGAGAAACGGCAGACAGGCGAACGGTCGAATATTCACTCTTCCGCGCGTCCGAACGATCATCGGGAAACTTCGTGTAATTGGATCGTTGCTCGCTTTTGATGCACGGAACGCTCGTTACATAATCGTATTTGACAAAAATTAATCCCTTTTCCTTTCCGCCCCACCCCCCTCGCTTCCACCCCGGAAAAAAGAAATAAAGATATTTGGACTCGTCATTTGGCATCGCGTTATTCATTATAATTCGCCGCCGAATCCGAGTTGGGATTTGGTTGTGCTACTTTGATGTTTTTCAGGATGGTTGAGACGTCTACTTACGCTGAGAGAAAAATAGTTATTTTCGGGATAATAATATCTTTTCCTTATTTCGACAAAAATGGTAGTGGCAACACGTAAAAGGTTATTATCGCTGGCATATAGTAACGCTTATAAGAAAAATAGTTCTTTTGATATTTGTGGTTTGATTGATTTTTGTGGGTAAAATGAGAAAGGGATATTGTTGTCCCCGAAAATAACTATATTTTCCTCTGTAGGTGGCCTACACGTTAATAAAAATATATGATACTGACACTTACGAGCATTAACTTCTCTCTTGAATTTTTAATTCTGCATTGAAAGGAAAAATAATAAATACTTAAAAATGAAAAATAAATTTTTTCATCAGTAAAGTACACAAATGTATATTAAAAACCAAACCTTGTCAGCGTATGTTTACAAGATGATTATGTTAATTTAATATTCTATTTTTCAATACATTCCCCATGTTAAAGTAACACAAAATTTCAGGACTATTTTTAACACAAAATTTTTACTGCAATAACTTATTTAATTAAATCTACATTCTTTTCTTTAAGTAATATAAACAATCGTTTTCGCGTGCAAAACTATTTAGATTTAAAGAAAATGTATATTTCCTTATTCAAAAAGTATTTTTGCTCGGCATTAAGATATGCATATTAATATAAGTAAATGTATTATTAATAGCCACGTAAATATTTTCTGTTTGAGATATTCCTCCTCTCAGTATACAGATTTAATTTTAACGCTGCCTTGAACAATCTATTTTCACGCTAAAGCAGCGGAAACGAAAATTAAGGCGTCATATCACGGTCATAGTAGAAGTAAATTATATTATTAGAATTGGAATGTTTTCCGAACCTATTTTGCTACCTTGGCTCTCGCTGTGTTGCAGAATTAAAGGTTTAACATAGCGGCGAAATTTCGGCACAGGAATCTCTCACCGGGTCGAGTTCGGACGGCTCAGCGAAAAGTTGCAACACGCGTTCAGCGGATTAGAATCCAATCGGCGACTGAAGATTAGCGGTCCGAGCTGGAAATTTGCGCGCGTTAATGACGAGGCGAGCTAACGATTATGATCTAATAACGATCGTGCCGCGGTATCGACTATTCGCGATTCGGCTGTTCGGGATTCAACGGACGGAGCTGCGCCGGAACATAATTCCGGCGGATTCGTCTCGGGATTGATGTCGCGCGGGGACACATCCTGCTTTGACGCGCCACCCCCTCCCCCTTCCCCCTCAATCTCCATGCCAAAGACCGGCACGTGCGTTTTACACAAAGCCGTCGTGTGCATCGGGTTATTTACTATGCGCTAATCGACTTTCCCCCTCTACGCAGATTGGCTTTATTAAAGTCCGAATCTTCCCCTTCGGTTTCCCTCAGCATCGATCTTGCGACTCGCTCATCGACTCGACTTGTCGCGAAAACCACACGGAGAAAAGAAATTTTGCCGGGACAGCAAATTGTTCGTTGATATAGGATTTGTTACACGGAAAAAATCATTTGTAACGGCACCAATTTTTTGCGATCTGTCTTAGTCGGGGTCCACGTTATCACCTCTGCACCTTTGTGACCCGTTGTACAGTGTCGCCAGATTTATATTAATAACGCCTTGGGTGATAAATATTTGATAACTTTGAGTCCAGAATCGATTGAACGACACTTTGACGAATGTAATCGTGAAGTTTTTAATTTAAAACATTATTAACGAAATTATTGCGCAAAATGTAAATGGAAAGGCTATAATACTACATACCTTTTCTTCTATCATATACTATATATATGCGCTATAGTATAATATATACGTACTATAAATTGATTGATATACGTACTATGATTTGGTTGCAATAACCAAACAATTTAACGAAAACTATTTAAACAAATCACGGTAATTGTTACCAAATTCTTTTTCTAGTGAATCGTCGTCTCTATTATTTTCGGCGCCTCGTAGAAACGGAAAATCGGCACGACGTCCCGGGTGTGAGAAAAATAATTATCCTCCCGGCGCGCGTTCGCGCATGCCCCTAGAGGAGAGTTCTCTCTCGCGAAAGATTTCTCTCCTCTTCTTTCTCTTTTTTTTTTTTCCTTTCGAGTTCTATCAGCCGAAGAAAGAGCGTTTCGTGAAGGTGACAAGGATTTTCCACGTGGAGCGCGATCGATAAAGGCTGTGTACGTGATTCGAGTGGGTCTGCTGAATTGCACGAGGGCCGCGCGACGGAAAATAACGGGGGAGCGTTTTCGTCAACGTCCACATCGTCGTTGATGGATTTATCGGCGCGTTAAAATATTCATTATTTTTCGAGGAAACTATGCCGAGATCGCGCGAGATTGCGCGAATAACCCGGTAGTAATTGCCGCGTTTATTGCGCGATCCTTGTTTACCTTGATGAAGATTACACCGCACGCGTCCAGCCGCTCGCATTTTTTCTCGTTGAGTCGCGAGATAAAATGTCTCACCGATTCGTTTCGATTGTCAGCAAAACAGCGCAGTAACGACAGCGAAAAACACGTAACGGGCGCGGAATTGTATACGTGCGTTAAATTTCCATTGGCATCTGCGCGTGCCTTACGGCGACGATATTTTTGCGGACAATTTGATTTAATCACAGCGAGATGGAGCAATCAACGTCTGGATAATAGGTGTATAAGTATCACGCGGAGCTTGGCGCAGTGATTATTCAGACCGCGACGGATTATATCGAGATAATACACCGTTTCTTCGTGCTGCTACGACGAGAAGCAAATGCAGATTTGTAATGCAGATCGCATAATATTCCGTTTAATAATACCAATGTTTTATCTGCCGCATTATGTCGCTCCGCGTACGAAAGTTTACCGGGATCTAATTTGGATCCAGTCAGATTTCCCAAATTAACGATGAACTTTAGGGGCATCTCTGGTTCCGCTTGGAAATGTAATGTTTTCAACGTACACTGAGAAAAGGATTTCTTCAAGTTTAATCAATTTTTTATCGCATCCAAACAAATCACATCATTGGCACACCCCGAATCTAACGTTTCGATTAACAAGTACGATCGTTAGACCTTTCAACGAATATGTATCTTTATTTTCGATAAAAAATTTGTTTGAAACGAAAGATAACTTTCTTACAGAGAAATTATTTGTTTCATTTTATATATTTATCGTAACCAAATAATATTTTAATTGGTTAAAAGATATTATCTCAAATAATAGCGTTCTTTCTGTTAAATAATCGAGTTCTCTTGAATGAGACAATGAAATTTTTACTCAAACAAATGATATTTCGTATATGTTGTTTCTATGAGACTAATTTTAGTCGAATAAATAGAAATACTAAATCTAAAGAAACCTTTTTCTCTGTGTACGGCTTTAAATGGGAAACAAATCTTATATTTGATCACCCCCGACGTTTTCTCACAGATTTTTCTGGTTTCCATTTTACATCATGATTGAACAAATATACATGGAGAGAAAGATTTCTTTGAACTTAGAACACGTGTTTGACTTGGGTTTGTTGAATAAAAACCAAAATTTAATATCATGTATCATTTCGTTTGAATGAAAATGTTTCATCGTAGTAAATCATGTTGTTTGATAGGAAAAACAATATTATCTAGAAGAAGTCATATTTTATTTCCAATAGACAAAAATTTATTTTATTGTATATTAAATATTATTTCTGATATAAAGAACTGTGACAATCTTTTGTTGCAATATTCGGTGAAAATACAGAAAAAATACATTACAATATTTAGCTTGAGAAACTAAACAATCCTATTTGTTGAATCGTACATTCGTTTGTTTGCAGTCTTTCAAAAGAAAAATTTGTTTCACTCGATGAAATTTTATTAAATCAAAATGAGATTTCCAATTGGTATCGTAATAAGATAACCTATTTTGTGACAACTTTTGTATTCTAATCTCGAAATCTATCTCGAATAGAAAATTTCCTGGGATCAAATTGGGATCCACTCCGATTGTCTAAATTAATGATGGATTCTGGGAGATTTACGTATGTTCTAGTTAAAAGTGTAATGTTTCAAAGATACATACGATTTTAAGTGAGAAGCGTAAAAAGATCCTGTTTGATCAAACCCAACGTATTTTTCCAAAGACGTCTTCTGCTTTCCATTTTACATCACCATTGAATAAGATATACGATATACTAAATATTTACACTTCATGAATACACACACACACACACACACGCTATGCATGCATTATTAAACATAGTAACATTAAAAATACAATCCCGTTTGTTAACCTCCGATCTGATATTTGATCAAACTGTCATTCGACTCTAGCGATGAGGCAACTCCAGCGAGCAGTTAATTAGCATCGCAGAAAAGAGGCTTCGACTCATGTTTGGGATAAGAATGGGATTCCCCCAATTAGTATCGTAATAGGATAGGGGAGACCAGGGTTAGTTAGCTAAAGGACAAGTTGGCAAAATTGATTGTTATTTTCTAACCGAATCGAGCAAATAGGGATTTCACAACCATCTTTGATCTGTTTGAAATCTCTGCTTGCTCTGTATTCTATTATAACTAAAATAGCAGAAATAATCAAGTTGTCAATTATCCCTTTAATCAACTTGCCCCAATCCCCCTTAACCTATTCTGAGACAACGTGAGATCCTCTAATCGGAATTTACGTTCTACACGGGAAAATCTGGGGAAATTTCTGTGCGGGCGTAAATGTAACGCGAGACGGTGCGCGATTTACCGTAGGCAAAATTCGATTCTCGAGTCTCGGTAATTTCGGCGTCGACTTGATTAACAACTATTTACGCGAAGAGCAAACGAAACATCGCGGGATGACGTTTCTTCGCCGATGATACCGCCGGGTTCCGCTCTATTTGCTCAACGTCGAATGCCCGGCGATGGACAGAATTCGCGTTAGCTACCCGACTATTATTCCTAGCCGACCGGTGATCAATCATGGTAATTTGCGCGGGAATGGACGACGTATTCAAGCGTGTTCGGCATCGGGGATCCGTCCGCGCGTCAAATTTTCCGACGGGCACAACATCAAAATTCCAAATTGATTCGGCGCAGTTAGTGCGGGGAACCTCTCGTCGGCTCTTCAAACAAACGCGCCGCTACCTGCCCGAACGACCAGCCTAGTGAGTGTAACGGGATAAAACGCGGCTTCCGCACACTTTTTAATATACCGTGCGGCTTCGAATTATTCCGGTTCTCTCACGAAGGCAAATAGTTATCGATCGAATTATATACCGCGCGCGCGTTGCACTTTCCCTTCCCGCGAGCGATACGAGCTATCATCTTTTGCTCTCGGGGTATCGGCTTACGCGCGTCTCTTCTATCCCACACAGTCGGTACTTCGATCCTGAATCCGAGCGGGAGAAAAAGAGAGAAAGAGAGAGGGAGAGAGAGAGAGAGAAAAAGGGAAGGCATATGATCGATAGCACCGTAGGACGAGAATGTAAAGGCGCGGTTAGCACGTCGCCGGCACGCGGTGCTGCAGCACATAATCGTTCCGTCGTGCGGAAAAATTGGGGCGAGGCGTCACGTGACTGTGTAACCCTTCCTCTCTTCTTTTTTCTCCCCCCCCCCCTTCCCCTCCTACCTTTCCAGGGAGTCTTCTTCCTTTTTGTTATTGCGTACAGGTCGTCACGCATCAAGCGAGAAGTTCAATACCGACGAGAGACGCGGAGACCCCTTCGCGTCGCACTTACGACGCCGATCTGTACAAGCTGAGACACGCACACATTGTGTGCGTGCGTGCGTGTGTGTGCGCTGAGAAAACGATTTTTTCATATTTAATAAATTTTTATTCCACCCAATTTCATCATCGGCATGCTCCGAAGGAGCTAACGTTTCGATTAATAAGTACGATTCTTGGACTTTTCAACGAACGTGTATTTTAAATAAAAAAAATTTATTCGAAACGATAAAATAATTTTCTCATAAAGGAATTATTCGCTTCGTTTTACATAATTATTGTAACCGAATAATGTTTTATTTGGTTGGAAGATATTATTTAAAATAATAGCGTTCTTCTTGCTAAATAATCGAGTTTTCTTGAATGGGATAGTAAAATTTTCACTCAAACGAATAATATATCGTACAAGTATATGTTGTTTCTATGAAACGAATTTTAGTCAAATAAATAGAAATACTAAATTTAAAGAAACCTCTCTCTCTCTCTTTCTCTCTCTGGGGGGGAGGGGGAGGGGAAGAAGAATATAATACGACGACGCCGAAGGAGAAGTTACTCGAAGGAGTTGGATCATAATTTCAGGGAATTTTTTATCGCCCGACAGCTCTCGTTACTCGTTAATTACCGCGCGGACGATATATATATCGCCGGTTTCACCTCTCTCCCCCCCCCCCTCTCTCTCTCTCTCTTGCGGGCGCGCGCTTTCATAATCGCTCGCGTCGTGTACATCGTGCGGCTCGTTCGTTTCACAATTTGTTTATCCGCCGCAAGTTCGTGGAGGAGGCTGTTCTCCTCGTCCCCGGGCCGGCTTTTACGCGCGTTTCTCTCGTCTCGTGTCGCTCGCACGCGGAGAGAGAACGAGCTCAGGCAGCACGGGCAGATTAAAGATACTCGTTACTCTCTCGCGGTACTTTTCCGCCCGCGCCCGAGATAACCCGTCTCAGAACTCGTTTCGTATTCGGCACAATCCTTGGCGGAACATCGGCTGCGAGTTCCATTATGCATTCCGTACGATATCGCCGATCGCGGCCTCTCCTCGCGGGATCCGCCGCTCCCTTCGAGAAAGACGAGAGGCGTCCACACCGATCAATCAAAGTCTCGGAAATTTTCGGAAACGCACACACATACACACACACGGGGGGGGGGGG
>NW_014554796.1:739303-767814 GCF_001313825.1 Dinoponera quadriceps
GGGGGGGGGGGGGGAGAACGCGACGATCAATTCTCCGGAGCGGAGTATCTTCGTCCTCTTCGTTAATCCCCGATCGGTCGCACTTCGAGACGAATCGTGAGGTATCGAGAGATTGTTATTATCTTCGGCTCCACGTGCGACGGCGACTCCGGTGTACACACGAGGAGACGAGCTTGTTACGGAAGTGTACCTCGCCGGCAGATGGAAGCAAATACAACTCGGATTACACGGGTTACGACGGCAATCGTTACGACGGATACTGAGCTCGCGGCAAATTGGCGGCCGAAGGGCGCGAGCTTTTTTCTTTTTTGAAGGAAATCATTCTCTAAAGTGAAGTCGGTGTGCTGTCGCTGGAAGTAGCGAATGGCCACCAGGAGTCGTGATTTTAAATATAAAATATGTAAATCAGTAAAATTCCCTGATTGAGGCAATATTTTTTGTAACAATAAATAGAGTCCTTAAATTTAGTTAGAGATTTTGGATAAAGGTTTTCAGGAGATTTAAATTAATAATGAATATTATTAGGATTCAAAGGGTTTATATGCGGAAGGCTGTTGCCGCGTTCGTTCGGTTGGGAAAATTCGGTTCGCAATGCACGATGGACAATTTCGACCGTCCGCAGAATATTAATAATAACGTCATTGATATTCAAATAGCGTTAGAACATCTTTGGCTCTGCGTGGGGCCTCACGTTCTATTTTTAATTGGAATATAATCGGAGTTTTATACTTGGAAATTTAATAAAATTCCGCTGAAAAAGTCTGTCAATCAGCGACTGTTTATATCGGGAAAATTCGAGTGCGGAAACAGTAAGAAAGGATATTACTTATTACTTATTTTTTTATTATTTTAACCATTCTTAAGGTGTTGTCAACGATCTTATCTAAAATTCTTAATTATGATTGGTTTAATTTATATCTTATTTGAAAAACACGCTCACTCTGACGGGACGAATGCGAGACCTCTGAGCTTTTGAATCTGCTATACTTGAGTCAAGTGATCTTTATTTGATTCAAATATTTTCCAAGTAAATTCTCTAAGTAAAATTTTCTTAATGCAAGTAAACATTTAAGGAGCTAACGAGTATCGGGATTATTAGAGAGTAATTAGTTATTCGAATTTAGTCCTTTTCTGTGTACCGTGTAAACTACGCCAAATACGATACGCGATCGAATAGATATACGTATATTTCTGCTATAGGAGACGCGTGACAGTGATTTGCGGTGAATCTGACAAAAATGAATGAAATATAAGACAAAAGAGCTGAGTGAACGTGTTTCCATGAAAAATTAGCGCACATTTTCCAATTATCGGTGTAGCAATACTTTCACCGTTTCAATCAGTTGTGACCTTTTTACTGGCTCGACTTAAGAAAATACGACGCGAGGGGATGTCTATCGCATCGTTGAGAAGTCACACTGAAACGTTCGACGATTCCGCCCGGAAGAGGCGCGCCTTCGGCGGCGGCGGCGGTGGTTTCCGTTTGAGGGAAAGATTTTCGAAGTTCATCGGCTGTATCGACTTTTTCGCCGGCTGACTTGCGAGGTCGCCCGGGAAGACTTTTCTCCACGCTAACTCACAGCTCGTTTCTTCTTCCTAATGCATCTCTCTCTCTCTCTTTCTTTCTCTCTGTCTCAGGTCAGTTCCCGCATAGAAAATTTTCTGGGATCTGATTGGAATCCATTCCGACTTTCCCAAAAAAATGATAGATTCTGATTGAATTTATGAAGATTCAGATTAGAAGTGTAATCTTTTAAAAGTGCGATTCTAAATGGAAGGCCTACACAGATTTCACTTTCTCTGCCCAACATTTACCCCAAGTTTTCTTTTTTATAGATTTATGTTTTATATTCATATTGAATAAAATATCTGAAAAGAGCTTTCGGCAGGCAAAATAGGATCTACCTGGTTTTCCCATGTAAAAAATTGTACGGGATCTAATAAGGATCTGCTCCGATTGGCCAACTAAATAAAGTTGCGATTTTAAATCGGGAAATCTGGACAGATTCCACTTGCTCTGCCCGACGTTTTCCTCAGGCTTTCTTCTAATTGGGATAAGAATGGAATTTCTAATCGGTATCGCGATATGTTACACTTATTTGGGATAACTTCGAGTAATCTGATTAGAATCTATGATATGCTTAGTAGCGTTTTGGAAATCCCCGTACGAGTTGTTTCAATGCGCGATTCTTCTGTTACCGATCGCGAGACGCTCGTCAGCCGGAGAGGACCGAAACGGAGAAAACCGAAACGGAGTTACTTATTCGCATTAGCCGGTTTCCGCCCGCGTGTCTGTTTGCGTCGGCGCTAAGTCACCGGCAGAATAATCGGAAATTGGACGGTTTCGCCCGGTTAATTAGAACACTCGCCGAGTCGCAGCCACACACGGCTCTGGCGGTGGCAATCGTAATATGACATTAATCCCTGTTCCAAAGGCTTAATTAACAACGCAATATAATTGCCTCATTGGCGGAGGTATAATGACGCGCTGCGGCGCAGCAGCGCGCGAAAGCCGCGTGAACGATCGAGAAAGGAGCAATAAAATAGAAGCGAGATTAGCTCGCGTTCGATACGCGCCGACGCGCGATTATCTCGCGCGCATGTGTGCGTAATCGTAAAAGTCGAATTATCTCTTTTCGTGGGTCCGATCCCGCGTCGATCCCGGCTTGGAATTTTCACATAACTTGGACGATTTTTCTTTGACGATATTTGGTGTTCCGATTAATGTTGAGGGACTTTTAGCAAAAAAATAAAACATTTTATCATTTACGTTTATTTTCGAGAGACGTTAAATTATATTCCACTCGAAATATTTTCCGTCGCTAGCCGTGACCTTTTTCCATTTTTCTGGCAACAAGTGAATTCCGCGATAAAAAAAAAAAACAAGTGTTCGTCCTTCGAACGCAATCTATTCATCGAGCTATTTTTATACTTCTCCGTGTGTTTGAAGTGCCGGTCAGCAAGGCAGCGCCGCTCCGATCGAAATAAGTGATAATCCGAAGGAGCACAGTCTGGTGAATACGCGCCGGTGTGGTAAGACTTCCTGATTGAAGTGCCGATAACGTATCTTTAACCGCCTTTGCAACGGTCGAACATCGTCGTACAACAAAATTACTTTGCGTTTTCTTTAAGCTATTACAAGACGTTCCGATTCGAAGCACGATTCAAATCGATCAATTGTTGATAACACTCAGCAGTGACTGATTCGGTTTCGGAAGCTCATAAATACGCCTTTCACATCCCAAATGCGCGACGAAACCTTACTTCCGCGGATGTTGCGTTTTGGAGTCGATGCCGACGGTTGGCCTGGACAGACTCACGAATTTTTACGCTTAGGATTATCATAGCAGATCCACTTTTCATCGCACGTTACGATTTAATACAAAAACGGTTTCTTCTTGCGACGAAAAAGCAATGAAGTGCAGAAACGATTTTGAACCAGCCAAGAGGATCCACGTGAAATCCACTTGCCTTCTTTTTTTCATCTTTCCCGTTGCGTGTAAATTATTAGAAACGGTTGGTTAACCGGAGTTTTCTTATTAAGTGCAACAATAATATCCAAGTGTCTAGTTATTATGATTACACGGGAGAAAAGACATGGATTGGTACGTTGCATACATTGCGAGCTGTTATTTTTTTTCACAGATATTAATAGCACGAATGGCTAAGAAAACGTTAACTATTCCGGAATGTCTTGCGCGTGTGAATCTCAGACATTCGACTCGGTATTGGGTCATACTATGTGTAGTATAATACATAACATATCTATCAGTTGATGAAGTGGCGTAGCATTTAACTTGGATGATTCACGATCGACCTAGAGGTCCCAGGATTGTTTCTACCGCGGCGTGTTTTCCAAATACAATATATCATCAAATCAGTTACGTGTAAAATAGAAGACATTTTATATTTATATCAAAATCGGTGCTTTAAAAAAAATTTCTTTGTTAAATTTTAAAACACATTTCATACTTCAATGATGATTAATGTATGAATTTTGTGTTAATCTTGGATATAATATTTGTGTTACTTTTTAACATATTCATCTTATGTTAAATTAACGCAAAAATTTGAGTGGACTGTTTGGGACATGTGAAAATTTAACACAGCATTTGTGATATATACTTTATGCTTAATTTCAGAGAATATATAATTATATACTAACAACTCAAGAAACAAGTAATAACATTTTTGGTTTCGAAGATATGAATATATAATTTTCTTACCATTGCGCGTATCCAAATTTGTCTGGTTATTTTAAGCAGGTAACAAAATTTGTTTAGTTACTTTGAACAGAATGCATGTAATCAAATTTGTCTGAATACCTTATAAAAATTACAGATCTTATTCTTTACATTCTACCAAACGGTCTAGTTAACGTATCCATATTTCACATTAATTTAACCGATTTCTCATTCCGTGCATTTCGACGATACTTCATCAATTTTTTTCTTGAACCTTTGATCTAATAGTATAAATTTCAATGCTACTTTGAACAACCTGTTTTGACGGCAAAGCAGCAAAGACAGAGGAATTTCAGACGTCGTCGGGACCAAAGTAGGAGTGAATTACATTATTGGAATTGAAATTGCAGTCATTTTGCGATCTTAGCTCCTAGCTTGTGTTACAAAATTCAAGCTTTAGCACAGGGCCGGATTTCGGCTCGGACATTATATCGAGACCACGACGACGTCGTCGCTCTCTTGCAGAAATGGAGATCCGTATCGCTGCGCTTGAACGTAGGATAATCAATGTATTAGCCTCAAGTATTCTTGCACGGATATTACGGTCAGGTATTCTCGATTCTATCCGTTCCGTAGTCAAGCCTAATCGATTGTCTCTCGTCGACGACGTTCTCTCTCTCTCTCTCTTTCTCACTCCTCTCCGCCGTTACCTTTGAGGGATTTTTAGTATGACACTTGAAGGGATTTTTAGTATGACACTTGAAGGTTCTCTCGAGCGCGGCAGACGGAACTTGAAGAGTTCCCCGAGCTCGGGAGAAAGGCTTTCCTTTCCGAACCCTGCAAGTTGCTCAACACAAGTCGATACACAACCGATAGCCTCGGTTCGCGCATCATCCGCCAAGTGAAGTCCAAGTGACCTCGATCGCCTATCGCCGCCGACATTCGTTTCCGATCACCTAACGGGCTAATTAGGATTCCGCGAATTCCCGGTGCGCGGAATGCGCGAGAAACGCGCGTTTGCGGCGATCGCGTATGCCGCTTAGATAATTATCCTATTGTATTCGAGCTCACGATAGAGCTGTCAGTCACTTAACTGAGCGAACTATTGCGCGCGTTGCTATCGTCCTTTTTACTGAGACTCGCTCTCTTTCTCTCTCTCTCTCTCTCTCTCTCTCCCTCTCCCTCGCTAACGAAGCCTTCGGCGAGCGGAATCCGCGAAAGAATCGCAACGAAGCCCCCCTCCCCCGCGCCTCTGCCATAAATAACAATTATCCTCCTTTGAGAACTTAATGAGAACGCGCCATCGATTATCCGCGTATCTCGCGAGATCGTATTTCCTCTTAGCGCGGTAATTATCGGCGACTCGGCGCGTGAGACGCGTAAAAGCTCGGCTGTCATCGATCGATCGATCGATCGCGCTGTCGACACGGAGACGTCGACACTTTCTTCCAACCGGGATCAGAGAAGCCGGACGAATTCCGGGGCCGAAAGGGGGATGAATGGATACGTCGCTCTCTTCGATCCGGCCGGTGGGATTTGTGCGGTATAAACGGTCTTTTTCAAAGCGGCGAACCCGCCCGATTAGAAGCGTTGTTGACGCAGACTTATATCAAAGAAAGAGAGAGAGAGAGAGAGAGAGAGAGAGAATGACTTATCAAAGGAGAGGTTTACCGTGTAGCACTCATCTGTCAAAGACTGGCTGTGTATGCGTGCGTGAATACACCACCCGTATGCGGCACTTTAGAGAAGAATGCGCTTTGTAAAATGTCACAGAGAGAGAGAGAGAGAGAGAGAGAAGCGAATAATTACGCGGGCGAGCGCGGTGTCTTTCGCTAGGAAATCCCCGCATAAATTTTATTACGCATGCAAACGCATCCTATCCCGCTGTTAATCCTATCCTGTGCGTGAATTTCTTTTAATTAGAGTCAATGGGGATAAGTATCGTAAGAATTGTTCTCTCTCCCTCTCTCTCTCTCTCGCGAGTTAGCGAGATCCGATTAGAACAGATCAGACGCTGGGAAGGATACCCCGGGAAGAAAAAGATCATACGCGATATTCGTCCGTGTACGATACATATAAAAACAGACACGTCCACGACGAAAAAGTACTGTTGTTTACAAATTATATGCAAATACAATCGGAGCAGATGCTTCCGGCCACTCGTACTTCTGACAACGCGTGACGTCGGCATTTAATTGAATGACATAACGTCAGTTTTCTTCGTATAGACACATATGATCATATATGTAACCATATATATTTGGGCAAAATTTATATATAATTTTATATAATTATATATAATCATGCGTAATTTTTCCCCGGGTACGGAGGAAAAACGCAGGACACCCGGTAATAAGAAAGATAGTTGAGAAAGAGTTGCGAGGAGGAGGAGGGGGGAGGGGGGGATAGCCGACTTTGCAGTATGAAAGCAGCTTTAAACTTCGAGACAACATTGGTTTTTTTTCTACGTTTGTTTGAAATAAAACTCGGCATATAAGATCGATCAGTTACGACGAAGCAGTCATCGAGCACGCGTCTTCGTATCGCGCGGTGCTTCGTGTTATAAATCGTTTCTTTTCGGCGGACGTCGCGAAATACGCGTGCTTGTATGCGTGTCTGCGTATGTGTGCGTATGTACACGTGTCTACATGTGTGTGCGCGTGTCGAAAGCCGCAAAGTTTTGTGCCGTAAAAGCGAAGGCCAAGGCGATTCGCGTACGCGAGCCGATTTCGTAATTGCTATTTGCCTCTCTTGTCTCCTTATTCTCTCTCTCTCTCTCTCTCTCTCTTTGTTCCTCTTTCTCTCTTCTTCTTTCTTTTCTCTCGGCTTGTTTGTTTCGCGCGAGTCACAGATATCGTTCGATCGCGCGTTTAAAACGCAATTCATCCGTGAGATACGCTTCGCCCGGAACTGCAACGGGCAATTAGTTGATTAGAAATTAATCTAATCGGCCTGAGTCGAAAGCTAACAGCTAATACGAACTAAATTGAAATATTCCGCTCGTTATTACTTCGTTACTGGCTGGATTACTCGTCAAAACGTAGAATCGGTTTTCCAGCTCGTACCTTACAGCTGTTACGTATTAGATATAAAAGGATAGATGGCGCTATCTGTTTTAACGTGTACGATCTAATTATTATGTACTCGCCGGTAGCGTTTGAAAATGATGTTGCGAATGAAAATTGGTGCGTGCGTTCCGCAAAAATTTGGAGGAGAGCAGAAACGAGCGTCGCAGGCATTACTGCCCGGCGATTTACTTGTGACTTTTCACCTCGCAATTTTCGTAATTTCGTCCGTTTCACCGTCAGCTGACTTATTTATCTAGCTATTATCTAGCCACTAGGAGGAGTGAGTTATATTGGCTGATAGCGACGTTATAAACACAAATTTATTACCTCGTGGCTACGAGTAGACACTCGTGAGGTTCAACTTCCACCAGTATCTTCGGTTAATTTACACTGACGGAAATTATAGTTACTCTTTGCTTCAACTCTTTTTACGGTCTTAACCATAAAAAAGTAATAACAATATGCATGAAAGGTTATTATCACTGACAGGAACGCTTACTTGGAAAAACGGTTCTCTTGACTATAATTCTTTCATTATGATGATTCTAGTTACAAGTAACAAATATTTTTCCCTCATCGTATGAATCTTGTATTAACCCTCTAATAACAAAGTTGGAGCCGGATTCGACCCCCTGCTTTATTTGCTTCATCTTTCGTCTGATTAATGTAGTGGATCGAAGAAGCGGATAATAACGAGAAACTTCTTCCTTTATTTGTAGACGACGAAATGACAATGAAATTTATCAACTGATTTCAAATCATTGCAACGAAGCACTTCGAAAAAAGCTTTGGCGCTTTCTGAAAATTCATCCTGCTATCAGAGGGTTAATGAATCAAACCTGCCGAGCGGAGCCTCATGTTGAGCGACGTTTCGTATCAATTGCGGATCGTGCGATACTAGAGCGGTTTTAGAGCGAGATGGTGGGTTCATTGCTCCATTTAGATCGTCGTTCCCCAGCTCGTAAAAGCGATCCCCATCTCCGTCACTGCCGTTCACGCGTAAACCCACCTACCGACGATGCGAATCCACCGGTCGTTCCGAGGTGTTCCGTGTATTCCCCGATGCGGGCGCTCTTCCTGCCGAGTCAAGGACGCGTTTCGCCTTCCTCGCCGGTCTCGTCGTCGTCTTACGACGAATGACCCGCTCGTGTGTCGAAATTCGCGCGGTAACGAGAATGTATACGGGGAAAAACGATTGGTTGAACGTGTTTTGGTTGAAGGGACTACATTTCTACTCCTCATGAATCATATTTAATTCCTGTAACTAGAACTTCTATTTCCTTCAACTAGAAAACTCGTTCGCCCGCGTAGAAACGTTTTCCCAGATTGTCCCATGTATGATCAGAAGGAGTTGCAACACTTTATTTGGTAAGTTTTGGAATGTATTTTACGTCCGATGGGAGAATTTGTTTCTTCGCAATTCTCGGGAGATACATTTTCCTATGGGAGGCGGGATGTGTTGCGAAATTCGTCGAAATAAAAATGTTGCGATCTTTTTGTGATTGCCTATACAATATAGATGCCGTTTAGAATACCCACAGTTGGTCTGAAATAGGTTATCCTATTTAATTAGGCGCCCCATTTTTATTCCAAATGTGAAGATTCTTCACGATGCTGATGCTGATGCTTGTCATCGCCGGAGTCGAGCGACGGTACGACCGGATATCAGGTTAGATTAACAGGCAGGGTTACATTTTTTCTGTTACCATGCGTGTTTTTTATGTCACCATGTGTACTTGTAAAGCGTAAATACTGAAAGTGTTTCGTATGTTTTGTTCAATTGCCGTCTAAAATGGAGACCGGAGAAAAGTCTCGGGGATGACCGAGTAGGGTCCTATTTATGTTCCCCACTTGGAATCGTACATTGAGAGAAACATATTTGACATTTGTGGCTATAAGCATCATAGTAAAAGAATGATAACCAGGAGAAGCATTTTTCTAGTAACAAAAACGTTACTATAACGTCAGTGATAATGACATACTGCTGCTACTACACTTTCGCAGTTAAAATCGTAAGGAGGATACAGTTGAGGCCGAGAGTGACTGTAATTCCTCTCAGTAATTTCGGAAACGTTACACTTTCAACTAAACTAACCTGCGTGGATCTCCCAACTAGAGAATCCATCTAGAATCCATCGTTATTTTGGCAAACCGGAATGGATCCCAGTTTGGATCCCAGGAAACCCTCCGTGCGGCTGATTTCTTCTTCTCCAGGTTGTCAGGTAGATCCGACCTCATTTTTCACTCAGCAAGTCAGTTGGCACGAGATTTATCCGCCATTCTTCTCGTCCGTTCTCTTTTCTAATTGCAAAGTCGACAATCAGACGGGCGTCGGCCGCAGTTCGGTCGTTGGGGATGAACGGCTTCCGTCGAGCCGAGATCGGCCGAAATTGATCGCCCACGGTGGCGAATATATTACCGAGACATTTCCTGCCGGGGTCGCGTTACAGTGTCAGATTATCTTTCGTTCAGATTATCTTCGTTACAGATTATCTGCGCACAAGTAACGCGTCTTCTTCAACGATTCAAATGCTAGCTATTATCGGCTCGTCTGCGAGGAGTAGATATCCCCGCTCGCATGTGCGTGCGTGCGTCAGGGTCTCGCGATATCAATGAAAAAATTGCCCCATCGCACACGCGTGTGTAACGCAGCTTTCCTTTTGTGTGCACGAACGGATCTTCCTTTGTCGTCGGCGCCGATTGCGCGCGCGCGCGCGCGGATTTCGTGGGGGGGGGGGGNGGGGACGAAATAAGTGCGCGCTTTTCTCGGGAGCACCGAATGCTAATTAAGATGTCATTGCTATCACGGCACAGTGTACAGTGTTTCTGACGACGGTGCCGCTGTTTAACTTGGGTTAGCGACATCGTGTTCCTCTTCCGCCTGTTTAATTAACGTCTGTTCGTTGGCCCGCAAACGCGGGAGGCGCGTCGCGCGAGACCCCGCGGATCGTCGAAACTCCGATGACGATATTAACGACGCCGGAATGAAATCCGCCCGTCTCGACTGCGCATCCTGAAAACAATGAGCGGCTATTATTAAAGAGGAAGGTAGTCGGTGTAGCGCAACTGTTTAACGACGCATTAAATCCGCTCCGCGTCAGCCTCCATCGAAGTAATTCCACCTTAGTGTCGCCATTATTCCCGAGTCACACGTCGACGCTGTTCCTGGGTAACACGTAGCTCGCCAGCGAGCGGTAAACACTCGAGAGATGGTTTTTCTTCATTCGGACCGGCCTTCGTTAACACCTTTACTGTACTTCCTTCGCGCGTTGAACTCCTCGGCGACCCGTATTTTGCCTTATGTTTGTCGCTGGAACTTCAGTCATCTTCCGATGACTGAAGTTCCAGCGACCAAAAATTTGGTGGATTCTGATTGGGAAATCTACGAAGATTTGGATTGGAGGTGTGATGTTTCGAAGGTGTGATTCTAAGTGGAAAATCAGGATTTCTCTGTCCAATGCTTGTCCAAGGCGCAATTCTAAATGGGAGACTCAGGTGGATTCTATTTTTTCTCCGTCCAACATTTACCCAAAGTTTTCCTTTCTTAGATTTCTATTTTATATTTACGTTGAACAAAGTATCTGGAAAACTCCGGGCAGAAGGAAAGTAGGATTTATCTGGTTTCCCATGTGGAACATTTTATGGAATCTAATTGGGATTTCCGATTAGCCAACTAAGTAAAGTTGCGACATTTTAAATTGGGAAATCTAGACGGATTCCATTTGCCTCTGCCCAAAATTCCCCTCAAATTTTCTTAATTTAATTGGGATTTTCGATTGGTGCCGCAATATGTTATACTTATTTGGGTTAAATTTGCGTAATCCGATTAGAATCCTTGCCTAGGAATATTTGGAAAATTTCTGCACCGGAAGATTTCACGCCTCGGAGTTCCGATCGTGACATTTTAAACGTTCAACCTTATCGTAAATTGAGAGCTCGGGACAGATCGTAATTCACGGGCGTTAAATTCTCCAAGACAGCAGTCGAGTTCGAGGGAATTGCTCCTGCGGAATGTCAGAATCACGATAGTGTCACGCGACCGGCTGAGAAAAATTCTGTTGAAATTGTCACAATTGACCTCGGCCATTAAGCCTCGACGTGGCTCACAATGTAACTCTAATAGACCGTTCACGTCAACGGCGGTCTGGTCAACCGTCACGTCAACTCGCGATCGAACACGATCCTTTCTTCGTGCACGGCGCAATTGTTAGCATCGAACCTCCCTCTGGGCCTGCCGATAAATTTCCCTAGTTAACGTGCCGCCAATTGCGAGTACATACCGTCGGACCGGAGTCCTGGGATTTCCGTCGGCGGGTCAATATTAACCGGTAATTTTCCCCCTCCCTCTCCCATCTCCCTCCTTCACTCAAGAGAGATGCGAGAAACGGGGGAGGATTTAATTCGTATAAAGAGAAATTCGTATAAAGAGAAATTCCCCTTGATTTTTCCACATACAGATTCCGAGATTCGAATATCCAGAGTTGTCCCAGGATAGGTTATTCCAAAGCTATCCGAGGATAATTAAACAGGATCCGTTTATATTTCCCGTCTAGAGTCGTACGTTTGAAACATTACAGTTGTAATCGGAACCTGCCGTAGATTTTCCAACTGGAATCCATCCATTGTTGGGGGAAATCGGACTGGATCTCCCGATTAGATTCCAAGAAATTTTATGCGCGGGAAGAGGCACTCGCCTCGTTGAGAAACGAGATCTCGCGCTTTGATTAATCGAGTCGACGTCGAACGCGTCGCGATAAATTCCGGCGATGCGGAGGATCGCGCGAATCGATTTTTCATCTCGCGTCGAAACAGAAGCGAGGCGAGCGAAGTTTTGCCGCGCCGCGCGCGCTGCCGTTTCGTCATTTGAATTTCAAATGCTCCCCCTTCGTCGTCGCCGGTCTCGGGAAGACGCAGCGAGGGCTTCCGGGAGTTTCCTCGTGTTTTTCCCATCGCTCTGCCTCGCTTGTCCCCTCCTTGATTGCGTTGACTCTTTTGAATTGGACGCGGAATTTAACGACGTTTCCGCGTCTTGCACTTCCTCGGCAACACGAGCCGGCGAGTTTTCACCTCGTCCGCGCTTTATGTCTCGTTTCTCCAAACGCTGAATTTGTTACAGAGCTCTTAATCTTCGGTAATTCCGAAACTTCGGCCATTCGAGGGGATTTGAAGTTTCGTAGAAAATTTCGAACTTTCGAGTTTTGATCGGTTTCGGATTCACACTTCGATGAAAAATCCGGGTGAAATCATGTGAAAGTCAAGGTTCAATTTGATATTTGGGAGATTTTAGCGTGATATCTAGATGCTATTTTGTAGATGTCGATGATCTAATCGTTATCTAGTTTATTTCATATCCACATCGAGTTGGATATGATGATTCGATTTGGATATGATATCGATTAGATCGTCAATAATCGATACATACAGGGTGGGACATTTAAATTGAGACACCTTAACATAACAAAAATAAAGCAAAGTAGAAAGAAATGTTGAAAGACAAAAGTCGTACGGTTTGGAGGGAAACATACTTTAGTGATCTTAATTTTGTTGTACTGTCAATAATTCAAAGTCAATTTCATTTCTTTTAATAGAATTTTATAGTTTTTTTTTTTTGTATCAATCGATTTTTCTGTTCATTCTGCGTATAAAACTATTACGGCGAGATCATTGAAAATTGAATACTTTTTGAGATATTTCCTTTTTATTCGAATATTTTTCAATATAAAATATGAAATATCTCAAAGTATTCACTTTTCGACATAGCATCATTTCAACACTTTTGTATGTAGAATGGCGGGGGGGATTTAGAATCGCACTTTATGAAACATTAACCCGAATCTTCATAGATTTCCCAATCAGAATCCATCATATTTCTTGGAGAATCGGAAAAGACTTCGATCCTCCTGGGAAATTTTCCACGCAGAATCCACGGAAACGTGCGTACCATGTGCAAGCCTGATGTAACGTAACGACTTTGAAGATCATTCCCGCGTTATCGATGCTCATCAAGTTCATCAATTTGCGCCGGTTTAACTTTCGAATCCCTTTAGAAGTCTCTCAGAATCCCGACGTTTTCCGACACTATTTCCCGAAGATTTTCGCAATTTCGCAATTAACACTCGAACACCGGTAGGCGAAACCTCAGATCTTCGGAGTGCTGAAAATTCGAACGCCGAGTTCGGAATCTCCTTCGATATCGAGGGCATCGAGAGAAAGAGAGAGGAAAAAGCCGGCCCTAGTTTGTTGCTCCCACGTGCGTGCGGGCGACGCGAATTAACGGGCGGACGAGCGCGACTGACGGACGGCCGGTGTGGATCTGGTATTCGGCGGCGTTAACATCCGCGCGGAATATATTAATAAATTCGTCCGCGGCGCGTCAATCGGTTGTTCGGCGATCGTTGCTAATCGCATTGCGCGTCGCTCGTGGGACGGTATCGGGACGTGAGTTGAGTTCCGAAATGATTCTCTTTTGCGAGCGTAACGAACGACCCGCTTTGTCGCGTTGACACCCTCATCCGCACGCTGCTTACCGCGTTTCGCCCGCGTGCTCGACGTATGCGCGAGTTTTCGACCTTTCAAAAGCAACATCGCTCGTCACTCACTCAGGAAGAGGCGTGTGTGTATACGTGTGTTCCGCGATTTCACTCAGCACAGCTCGTCATAATTGCGAGGCCTGAATCTGGGAACGAGAGGGGAGCGACTCAGCTTGCGTGATGGAAAGAATCTCTCTCTTTCCCGAGTAGGAAAACGTTAGGGAAAAACTAGTCGCTGGACAGAAACTGGGACGGTTTTTACGGGCTCGAATTAATTAGACAGTAACTGTTCAGTAATTGTCCAAAAAATACTGATTATTATTTCTTGGCCAGTCACTTGCCATAAACTATTCGAAAAATAAAAATAATAACTTAATACTAGACGGTTTCAGTTCCCAAAAACTGTTAAAGTTCCGGCTAGTGTTTCTTGGCCGTTTCCTGGCCGGAAATTAGGCGAAATAATAAACAAACGAAATGCCCAAAAGCTTATTAGGAACTGGTTAGTTTTATTATCCAGTCATCGAAGCAAAAGTCTCCCAAACTTGTAAGTTTTTCTGCCGGTAAAACTGATCAGAAACCAGCTAGTTAGAGAATTACCGGCCAGTTATTGGCTAGGTTTAATTTCTACTTGGGTTCTCGCTCACTCAGTCACTCTCTCTCTCTCTCTCTCTCTCTCCCCTTTTCTCTTCGAAATATTCATTTACGCCGCCGGCTTTCGGGAGAAGTTCCCCGCGATTCCTCGTGATCGGGCCGCGACGGAGCGATCCGGATAGATCGACTTGTTAGCGGGAATGAAAGACGACATATTTACGACCCTGTGCGCGCGCGTGCGAAGTTCGTGTCTGCTGCATTCCTGCCGAGGAGTCCTCCGATCCGCGCGTGCAATTGGGTTATGTAAACGCGTTACGCCCAAGGCTGACTGTGACGTCTTGCCTGGCGGCAAAAAGCCTGGTTGCGAGGCGTAGGGGAAAATCTAATCGCGAATCGCGATGAATGCCGCGCGACGAATGACGAATTCCTCTCGTTAGGGGCCACCTTTGACCCCGGCCCGGCGCGATTCATTAGATAAACGTTTCACGAATGATTCCACCACCCCCAGACGGTCGTCAATCCTTCGATTGAAAGCGTGACCGCCGGTTGCGACCTCTCCGACCACATTCTGGCCATTCCTTTCCTCCGGCATCTCGGAAATGCAGCCGACGGGCCGTCCCGCGTAAAAAATTCCGTGGAATCTAACCGGGATCCCGGCTCGACTTCCGAAAATGTTAGGCGTGCAAATGAATTCGGTGCCCTCTCGTTACCCGAAATCAAGATTTATTTCTCAATGGGAGGCAATTTTTAATAATCTCCGTTATCATCGGTGAGCTCGCATCGTCTATCGTGCAGCTGTCGAGTTTCCATCGCGATGGAAACTCGGCGGTTTTGAATAAAGTTAATAAAATGCTGTGAAATGAAAAGTAATGAAATACTAGAAAATCGATCGATTTTCTAGCATTCTCTGTTATTGTGAAATATGTGTCAGTTAAATGGCATTGCAACGACCGAAATAGGCGGAGATATGCAGAGACAAGGCTACGTGAAAAATGGTGTCTTTTGTCCCTTTTACAACGTGAGGTCGAGCTTTGTCATGCAGCAGGCTTTCTTGAAAACACCTCGAAACCTTTGATACTATTTTTTACAAGTTGCACGACTCATTGCGCTTTCGCCTGGAGAGCTGAACAAATCATTTTCGTAACTTCAGCAACATTTTTTGCGGTTGAAGTAGAAAAAAGAATGCAGCGCCGGTGGCAAAATTATTCACTATTATTTTTCAATGTTATATTATATTATAACATTCCGCGATGTTACGTGGTGTTTTGTAAACACGGATGGCAGCTCATTAAAACTATAATTGAGAGGAAAATTATTTAGATTTAAAATGCTTGTTTTTAGAAATGGATAGAACTAAAAGCACCGAATTAATTCATACATCTAATAATCGTGGACTCTAGGTGGGAAATCTATCAGGTTCTGTTTATTTAAGTGTAATGTTTCACGCATACAATTGCAAGTGGGAAACGTTAAAAAAATCTTATTCGATTATCCCAACGTTTCCGTCAAGATTTTTCTGGCTTCCATTTTATATTATGATAAAACAAAATACGAAACACTTTAAGTATTTACGCTTTACAAGTTTACACATTTTACGCGCGTGCTATTAGACATTCTAAATAACACATGAAGCTTTAAAACGGCTGCGATAACGTTGTCGTAGCTTATCTCGCAGCGTTTTTGTCTAGCACAGCTATTGTCGCAACGTCATTCCCGTATAGAAATTTCCTAAATATTCCTAAGCATATCATAAGTTTTAATCAGATTACTCAAAATTATCCCAAATAAGTATAACATATTGCGATACCAATTAAGAATTCCATTCTTATCTCAATTATCGGAATAGATCTCATTTAGATCCCTTACATTTTTTTTTATGGGGAACCAAATACAGGGTGTCGCAAAAAAGTGTTACCACACTTTATGTAGTTCGTTATAAACATTGAAAACAAATTATACTTAACATTTAACATTTTTTAAATAATCAAAGTGTGGTTTTTTTGCAACGCCCTGTAGATCCTATTTTCCTTGCCAAGAGCTTTCCAGATATTTTATTCAATATAAGTATAAAATAGAAATCTAAAAAAGAAAACTTTGGATAAATATTGGACAGAGAAAATGGAATCTGTCCAGGTTTTCCACTTAGAATCGCACCTTTGAAACATTACACCTCTAATCCGAATCTTCACAAATTTCCCAATCAGAATCCATCATTTTTTTGAAAAATCGGAATAAATCCCAATCAAATCCCAGAACATTTTCTGTGCGAATTGGGACGTCTTGACAAGATTATAGCAGCAAAAGTGGGACAATTTCGGGTATTCTAATTAGAATCAACACTGTGTATGGAAAATCTATGAAAATTTCTATGTGGGGGGTTTTCGTCGGAGGATAAAAATAGAGAGGATCCGGACGAGGAAAGAGAGAGAGAGAGAGAGAGAGAGAGAGAGAGAGAGAGAGAGAGAGACGTCGCGGTGATGCAGGTCGTTCTGATGAAGGCGTCCGCGTGAGATATCGTCCGCGATCGTCGCGTGCGTGAAAACGCGCGTGTCTGAGAAATCGTCGGGAATCGGCGAGCGAGGATCGGTGATGTTCGGCCGACGGGTGGCGATACGCGAAGACGTCCTGCGCGACGACGGCGACGACGGACTCGTGTTTTGGTGACGAGCGCGCGGGTGTGCCGAGTGTCGAGAATGAGCAGCCTCCAAGTGCCGGAGCTTCGGCTTCCGGCGGGCGACGGCAACAGCGGCCCCGCCGGCGGCGGCGGAGCGACGAGAGGAACAGCCCCTCTGCTGCTGGTCCCGCCGAGCAACGTGCCCAGGAGGCGGCATTCCTGGATCTGCGGGTGAGTACGGCGAGGAAGTTGCGCGACAAGTTCGTTAATTAACCGCCTAATGTTGCCGCGTGTCTCGCGCGAGCTTCCGCGAAGCGTCCCTCTTGGCACGTCCCGGCAGCAAGCCGGTGTGCTTTACGCGCATTGCGGACGGGATGAGCTTTCTCTTTGGCCACGTGCTAACGTGGCGATGTTAAATTATGCACCGGCAGGATGCACGTTGAGTGCTTCGGATTTCCCGGATTAACATTTTCGGCCGGCGATCGCCGACTAAAGCCGACGGCTCCGAACAGTCGGGTGCCGATTGATGTCAGTTTAATTAATAAGTTGTTTGGCACAAATAAGACTTTATTATGGACAACTTTGCTTTACACAAGTAGCGTTTTCTCGTCGCCAACGGGGAGATATTTTTGTACGATTTTTCAGTCGCCCATCATAGGGCTTACTTTTCAGTCGTTCGAACCGGCGTTTTCGAGCTTTGTTATTCTCGATAACTGGACGCATTACGCCGCGAATATTCGTATCGTATCATCAAAATGGTTGAATATTTTGATTAGGAGTTGCCCAGGAAAGGTTTGGTGTTCAAAACGGCCCACCGAAGTTTGCGCTATTTTAATATTTTGGAGACGCATTAAAAAGTACAGAAATATAACGTGAAATTATGCAACGTCATTAACATTATTTATGTTGACATTATAAATATTATGTTAAAATTATTAATATATGTTGACAAGATAGATATATTAACATTATATTTCTGTGTGCTTTTTAAAGCATTCCTGTGTTAAAGCGAGACAAAATGTCAGTATTTAACAAAAAAACTCTTACCGTAGAAATTCAATAGTGTGTCCAAAGTCGCGCCAAAGGCACCGGGGAAGAAGTACTTTAAGATCGCTGCATCTCCGATTGTCGCGGTATTAATTTTCCAGGAGGAGGAAGAAGCGGGGCAAATTAACGTCGTGACTGAATTCGTGCGCTGAAATGAGAAGCCCGATGTTAATTTGCCGAGCGCGAAGATCACCTCTCCGCGCTGAGTAATGCTTGTTCGAGCGTAATGATCGAGTTTCGACTATTTTAGCGTAACTAGTAGACACTTGTTCTCCCTCTCTCTTCCTTTTTCCGCTCTATCTTTCTCGCGTTACCTACCTAATTTCGGATAATTGTACGGTCGCTTCAATTTCGAGAAGCTCCCTCACGGAAGTCGCCGGGTCGCTCTTAGAGCCAGAATTGAACGAGGCGCGCTTACCTCGCGCGATTGTTGCTCTCCTTTTAATTTCCACTCCAAATTCCTACACCGTACAATCCCCGATCCCCGGGAGGATCTCCCCTCTGACGAGAAAAGCAACGTCGCAACATATATCACACTCAACGGAGGAAAGAATCAGCCGTTAACCCAGCTTGAGATCTCTCACGCGCGGCCGCTTTTCCCACCTCGCGCGCTTTTACTTTCCCGTCGTCGTCGTCGATCGGCAACCCGGCTACCGGGTTTCGTTCGATTTCATTTCAAGGCGATCGAACGCGCCACAGATAGAGAGGCGTCGCGCGACGCGCGCCTCTCGAAGACAAGGAGGGAAGCACGACGGCGTTTTTCCTCCGGACGGTCAACCGCAACGAAGGAGTCGCGGTCGGTTCGGCTGATTAATCCGCTTCCACTGGATCGCACCAGTTCTCCATTCGCGCTCCTTTAAATCCCACCGATGCGTTTCCCACTCTGGAACGTTTTATTACGAATTACTTAACGTCCGAGCGTGAGGATTTCCTCCGATTTTCCACGCGCTGAGAAATACTTTCACGGCCCAGGTAATCGTGCGTAGTTTATCACTTTTATTACTATTCCGGCGCGAAAACGAGGGCGAACGAAATGCCACAGTTCGGGACAGGCAGAGAGAGAGAGAGAGAGAGAGAACGGCTCGTGCAGCAAGGAGGTGGCTCAAGGAGGCGGAAAATAATGTACGTGGGATCGTAAATGCGCGAATGGCATGTGCAAATGCCCCCGCAAAAGGTGAGTCGCGTCATCGCACCGCGCGCATTTGTACGAGGCGTTCGTGCTGTAATAACAATTGACTATTAATACCCGAGTCGCGCGCACGCCATACTGGATTTCACTTAAGCATTGTCTACAATGGGCAGCAGGAGCGTATTCATGAGGGAAGCGAGAGTAAAAAATTGACCAACATGTTCGAGTGTAAGGAGAACAATCGACTATGGTTGGTTAATTTCTTTATCTTACTTCTTGTGAACATGTTCCTATTGCCCATTGTGGACCACGTTTTGGAATCTAGAAGGCAGAGGTCTGGCCATTGTTAGGCCGTGCCCACGATAGAACGTGTATTAAGAATAAGAATAAATATTCAATGTCGGGGATGGGAATTAGGAATGATTTCCACGCGACGGGATGAAGCGAACGGCTGTATGACGCAATTTCTACCGTTCGTATCTTACATTTCATTCCTTTCCATCGTGCGTTATGTTTAATCACGCTATCCCTAAGTCTTATTCTTAATATTTAATATTTATTTCTAATATATTTCCATCGTGCGCAGAGTCTAACAGTTTCTGCAATAAAATGACGCAACACGTGGCTGATAAACTGAATTATTAATTTGAATAAAAAATTAATCTTTATGGTAAGACTATTACGTACTGAGAAAAAATTGCTACGTTCAAATAAATATTTCTTAAGGAGCACTGTGGTGTAGTTTATTTATTACTACACAGGTGTGGTTTATTTATTGCTTGAATGTGGCACACTGGAAAAAGTATGCCACATTCAAGTGATATTTACTTAATCCGAATAAAATTAATTACTCCGATACTCCTTAGCAAATGTTTACTTGAACGTAGCAATTTCTTTTCCAGCGTATCGTTTCTTGCAACATCAAATTAATTCAGATCAAATAATAAATTTCACACTTCTATTTTTTATATTTACAACAGAAACGAGTGGATCCAAATTCGAATTTTTACCTTAGAAGGTAGTCGATTAATTATATGACAACAAATAATTGAGATATAAATGTAAACAGGCCGGGAGCAAAGTGACCGGGGAATCAAAGTCGACTGGACAAAATAATTTACAATTTAGAGGCATTTAGAAGCAAAATGATGGCTATACATTCGCCAGTTAAATGACTTTTATCTAATGATATATATTAAAAAAAAATGCTTGACTCTATAAAATTATGTTAATAAAATTATATTACTTTTATGACAATGAAACGTCTATGATTAATAATTATTTCGTCAGTTATGTTACTTATCCTGTTCAAATTTGCCGCATTTTTCTGCTACTTCATACTGGTTCCGCCAGTTACAATTACAATGACAAAGATTGTCTCGGCCAGTACAAACATGGACGATCGGTGAGTCTGTCTTCGAGGAGACTCGAGATTCGCTCGAGACTCCGCGGGCGCCTCGGTGCGAGCTGTTTTCTCGTTTCTCCAACGTTTCATATTTCACTATACAAATCAAATATAACGTTAATATTATATTTTGCGTTTTAATTTAATTCGCGCGATAGGCCGCGCGATTTCTTCCCGTTTCGTATTTCGCGCGACACACACAGACGCGCGCGCGGCTTGCGTAAGAGAACAGCGGAATGAATATTCGAATAATTTCATTCTTTTTCCGTCGCCGTCGCCGAGTCGAGCGAAACGCGCGTAGGCCATTAATTCACTTCATTCATATATAATCACATTAACATTAATACAATGCACATTAATTTTCCGTGTAGCGTGCAGCTGGAATTAATATTCCACGTTCGAGCGCGGTTTCGCGTGACGCGGGGCCCGAGAAAGAAAAAGAAAAAATAACTACCGCGATAATGTTTACAGCGCTCGTTTGCAGCGGGGGACGGAGCGTGCGGGGCGTTGTTTCTCCCGAAGACTCGCCTCCGTTGTAATTTCGTAATTCGATTTTGAGCGCTCACGGGGAGTTTGCTTCGCAACGCTGGTACTTTATTGACGCAGCAGCTGCGCCTCGCTGCTGCATCCTCTTCGTTTTTCTCCCTTCTTTTTTTTTCTCCTTTCTTCCCTTTTCTCTTTCGACTAAGGTCTATCCTATCACGCGAAGTAAGGAAACCGCTTTCTCTTTCTCTCTCTTTCTCTCTCTCCGGAGGAGGTGAACGCCACCAAATTGCATTTCCCGGCGGTAGCAGCGAGAGGATCCGACCGGTGAGCATCCAGTTATTGCAGATCATGCCTGCCTGCCTACCTGCCTTCGTCCTTCTCTCTCTCTCTCTCGCTCCCTCGTCGACGTTATTGTCCGTAGCGCGAGATAATAAATGACGTATCGCCCCGTTATATTTTATAACTAACCGGTCGCCCGCGCCAGCCGCTCAAAGTTTTCATCGGCGGAGATAAAGATAGAACGGGGAGGAGGGAGATCCCCCCTCTCGTAGGGGGATGATTTTTCTCATCGCGCACGCAACGGGAAAGACTGATAGTGCAGCGTTATCCCGTTCGAGATTTATTAATAAATCGCGATAGAGTGGTAGATAAATAAAGAAGCGACAGCTTCGCGAGGTATATCGAAGGCCGCCATCTTGTTTCCCCGCGTACGACAGTAGGAGATGACAAAGCTGGCCGGTTGCTCGCGGAAGCTGACTTACGGATTGGGAGGAAGAAAGCAGGTTCGTGCAAAATGACGCGTGAAGCGTAGTTTGGGCAGTCTTGGCTGTGTATTGGAACTGGCGGAGAAGTTAAATGGCAGGAACAAACAATAACGATGATTCATCCACCGGTGAAAATGTGACGCGGAATCACGTGATTTTGCTAACGAATCGGACGGTTTCCCTCATTGTCGCTCCTCTATTCATCGTAAAATCTAAGTTTTTCATATTAGAATATTGTGAAATGCATTTAGTAGACATGTAAGATAAAAAGTTAATATTGCTATCAATTTACAATTTTTCGCAACTCCCCAAATTTTATTTAATCTTTACTCCCGTCAGGCTCCTGTGGCTCCTTAAGATATTCCAGTCTAGGCATCCGCTTTCAAGCTGAATTTTGGGAATTAAAATGAGAAAAAATTATTAAAACTACAGAGCTGGAATTTTTCACGGATATTTGTTCATGTTTGAAGTAACGCTTCAAATTTTTTAAAATTATTTGATTAAAAATTATACAAGCTAGAGATAGGACGCGCAAACCGTATCGCGAAATATGCGTTCAATCGGGCGTATTGATTGCAGCCGGCCTAATTACCTGGAATAAACATATGAGTGGTTTTTGTAATCCACATGAGTATAACTATCGTCTTGAAAGTAAACAATAAAAATTAAATAATGATAAGAATTAAAATAACTTAATAATAACAAAAATTAATTTTAATAATAATAAAGATAAATAATAAAGATTAAAATATTTTAAACATTTTAAATTAACAATTTCTTAGCATAAATTAAGAAATACGAGGGTGGGATGAAAAGTTTCCGGCCTGAAATAGAGATGGCGCCAGCAGGTATAATTTTTGGCTTGTATTCTATAGTACTATATCTTAATAGATTGTATATAAATTTTCAGGTAGATTGCTCTGTTTGTGTACATTTGAGAGCCGATTGAATAAGACGCCTCGATTGCTTACGTGAAAATGAAAAAATCAGAGAAGCGTGCGATCATCAAATACTTCTATTTAAAAGGCCTAACACCATTACAAATTAAAGAAGAGCTGGATTCCACACTGAAAGACTCTTCTCCATCATATTCAACGGTTAAACAGTGGGTTTCTGAATTTAAGAAAGGTCGCACGAGCACTTCGGACGATCCACGTTCAGGACACCCCGTTGAAGTTACAACTCCCGAAATGATTGAAAAAATTCATAAAATAGTGATGGAGGACCGCAGATTAAAAGTAAGTGAGATAGCTGAGGCTACTAGGATGTCAACTGAACGTGTGCGCAATATTTTACATGAACATTTGAGCATAAGGAAGCTCTGTGCTAGGCGGGTGCCGCGTTTGCTAACGTTCGATCAAAAATTCACCCGGAAAACTGTTTCAATCGAAAATTTGGCGCTGTACAAGCGAAACCCCAGCGAATTTTTGCGTCGATTTATAACTGTGGATGAAACTTGGATTCACCACTACACTCCTGAAACTAAACAACAGTCGAAACAATGGATTGGACCAGGTGAACCAACTCCAAAGAAGGCAAAAACAATTTTATCGGCGAATAAGGTTATGGCGACTGTTTTTTGGGATGCGAAAGGAATTATTTTCATTGATTACCTGGAGAAGGGTAAAACCATCACTGGTCAATACTACGCAGAGTTATTGCAGCGTTTGAAGGACGAAATGAAAAATAAACGACCTCACTTGGCGAAGAAAAAAATCTTGTTTCACCATGACAATGCACCTGCCCATTCGCCGGTCGTTGCGATGGCTAAAATCAAGGAATTGAAGTTCGAATTGTTCCCCCAACCAGCATATTCACCAGATTTAGCCCCCAGCGACTATCATTTGTTTCCTAACCTTAAAAAATGGCTCGGAGGTAAAAAATTTGAGACCAACGAGGAAGTCATCGATGCTGTAAATGAGTATTTTGAGGGACTTGACATATCGGACTATAAAAATGGTATCACTGCATTAGAGCACCGTTATGAAAAATGTATAAATCTTGATGGAGATTTTGTTGAAAAATAAAACGAAAAAAAAAAGGAAAAAAGTTGTTTTTCTTTATCAGACCGGAAACTTTTCACCCCACCCTCGTAGTTTTCTGTGAAGGGGGAAAAAAACTACATAAATCAGCGCGCTTAAAAATATGAGCTTTCATAAAAAAAAAAACATAAAGTCGATCTCAAGATAACCTTGAAGAAAGCCATTTTTGAAGAATCCAAAGTCATCATCCTTTTCCTTCTTCAAACCATGCAACTTTGATTTGAGGCATTATTTTATACGATGTCAAAGTTGCGAGATGCGCACGGATGTTTCCGTTAAAATAGGAGATCCCGTACACTTTCGGACGTATCACGCACAGAGGAAAACAGGTGGGCTCAGAAACGGAGGAAAGAGGAGGTGGAAAACATCTACGCCTCGGAGACGCGTGTTGGCATTCCGAGGTTAATTAAAACATAAATTACGATTCGGACGGATATCGGTGATTCGCGCGCACGTGTTCTCGTCGAGTAAAACCTCGGATGAATTTACGACGAGCGTTTCCGACGAAGAGTCGCGCGCGAAGAGCGGCCGTTTCTCGCGACGGTCGACGCGAATAAGAAGAGAACCGAATGAAATCAGAGATTCGGAGGAAAGGCGTGCCGATCGCTCGAGAAATCCGCATTGGGGACGCGAGGATGATGCGAGCGTTGTGTCCTCCGCTCGAATTCCCCGAGGAAGCGTGCCCCGGAAGTTGAAAGGGCGGCGTATCGATTTCCCGAGCCCCTCGCGCGATACCCGCTCTATTTTTCCATCCGATCCTAAAATTTATTCGTTACGTACGCGCCCCCCACCGCCCCCCTTCACTCTCTCGCCTGCTGTTCGGTTGGCCGTGTAACGTCTTAAAATCGAATGACGTCTTAAAATCGCCGAGTTACGCTACACCCACGGTCTTCCCGATGCCATCCTGATCCTTCGGAGAACGCACGGGGCATCGGGGCGCATTCCCCGAACTATCCGATCGTTTGCCGTCCTCCCTTCCGTGAATCTAACAAATTTGCGTGCTTTATGTTTCAGGTGAGTAGCACCCGGTAGTTGCTTCTTCCTCGTCGGACGCGAATTACGTGAGTAACAATCCCAATCCCGTGTGTCTTTGTAAATGCGACAAGAATCGAGCAGCTTTGAATATCTCGCGTGCACCGAGGAAAAGGGTTCCTTCAAATTTAATCCACTTTATCGCATCCAAACTAATGTCATCCCTGTCACGCTCCGAAGAAACTGATGTTTCGATTAACAAGTACGATCGTGAGACTTTTCAACGAATACGTGTCTTTATCTTAACCCTTAAATGCACGGTGTTGCAAATTTGCAACGTATTTATTTTTCCACATGTAAAATACTCATCCTCAGGAATAATTCATAACGCTTCATAGTTGCATATTTGCAACAATCTGCTTTAAGTATACAGTTCAAAGTTATGCTGCAAAATGTCTTTCGTGCACAATGTTGCGTTTTTGCAAGTACGAAAAATTTTGAAAATAAAGAGAATTTTTTTTACTTAGATTGTTTTAAATATTTTTCTCAATTTTTGGGACCACCTGTGAACCTAAAAAAAAAAAATTCAGTAATAAAAAATAATTCATGCATTTAAGAGTTAAATAAAAAATTCGTTCGAAACGGAAGGATAATTCTCATATAAAAAAATCGTTCGTCTCATTTTACATATTTATTATCGCAACCAAATAATATTTCATTCGGTTAAAAGATATTATTTCAAACAATAGCGTTCTTTCCGTTAAATAGTCGAGTTTTCTCGAATGTGACAATAAAGTTTTTACTCAGATAATATTTCGTACATGTCGCTTCTATGAAGCAAATTTGAGTCGAATACTAAATCGGAGGAAACATATTTCCCCGCGCCGATGGGCAGCGGAATTGAGTTGCATCGAGCGACGATGATAAATTGAAGCGGTTTTTGACGACGACGACGACGACGACGTTACTTCGTAACGAAGATTGATATTTTTCTAATTGCCTCCGATACCGTACGTAATGCATTATGCATCGCGCGGCGGGCAGTGATCCTCGGGCGAATTTTTCGCGTAATTTTTCGGTAAATGGCGCCGCTAAATTTCAGCCGCGCGCGAATATCGATGACGACGTGCCTCGCGCGGCGCTACGCGTAAATTTTTTCGCCGGCACGAGCTGTGTTGAATTTATTAAACGCGCTTCTTTACGTCGCGCCGTTAGCCCCGCGATGAAAGAGAGCGGAGGGCTTTTTACATTATTAAGAGGAGAGGGACTAAAAATTAAGAACGTCCGTTTAGTTTCTCTCAGGAGCGGAAGGAACGCGGAAGCCTCCTGTCGCGAAATGGCTCATATTCCTAACTCGTCGCGCGCGCAAAAACCTGGGCTTCGCCGGCACGCCGGGCGAAAATGGGTCAGTTTTTACGAGGAAATATCTTTTACGCCACCCTCGACATTACGATTACCCTCGGACGTACGTTGCAAAGTAACGTTACACCGTCGTCGACGTCGCCCGCAGAAACTATCGATTACATTGCGACCGGCGATGATAATTACGCGGCCGATGTTACGATTACATAATGGGTTTACATTGCCGCATCAATGGCAGAACGAACGGATACGCCCTGAATTAATTCGAGCCTGATTACGCATGTATGCGTATCGCGAAATCCGAAGGGGAAATTTCGGAAACGTTTTTGAAAATTATTCCTGCGTGGATTGAATTTTCATTCGGATTTCTATCGAATTCCTCCCCACCCTTTGTTTTTCGCTCGTGAACGAAATATGTATGGAAAAAAGTGCTAAATTCGAGTAAATATTGACTCCGACACTCCTCAGCGAAGAGTTCTGCTGAGATGTTTTCCATTTTTCCCACGCTCGATTTTGCACCCAATTTTGATATCACGTTAAAGTACTCGCTAAATTGGTTATAAATATATATGTCTTGAGGCGTAGCCATTTATCGTTTCAGAGAAAATGGGCTCGAAAAGTTTCAATCGGATGACGGATGAAATGATCGCCCTTTGTCAAGATTGAAATCTTTGTGGCCCATTTTCTCTGCAACGGTAAATCGCTACACTTCAAGACATACACAGACAAAGAGGTTTCTTTAGGTTTGGTATTTCTATTTATTTGACTTAAATTTGTTTCATAGAAACAACAAATACGAAATCTTATTTGTTTGAGTTCAAATTTTATCTCATTCGAGAAAACTATTATTTAACAGAAGGAACGCTATTATTTAAAATAATATCAATTTTAATAAATATGTAATAAATATGTTAAGTGAAACAAATAATTGTGTTATAAAAAAAATTAGCTTTCGTTTCAAAAACCAATTTTTTATTCGAGATAAAGATACGTATTTGCTGAAAAGTCTAACAATTGTACTTATTAATCGAAACATTAGTTTCTTTGGAGCATGTTAATGACAAAATTTGTTTGGATGCAATAAAATTTATTAAATTTGAAGAAATCTTTTTCTCAGTGTGTACATTTGTAATCAGCTTGGTACTTCAATCAGTAATCTGACATTAAAATTAGATATAAAATCAAGTAGGAAAAAGATGGGGAACATTGCCTGTGAATGTTTGACCGCATTCTTTTTATTTGGATTAAGTAATGGTTACTTGATCCAAGTAAATTATCCAAGTAAAATTTATTCGATTCAAAGAAACTTTACTCAGTCCAAGCGAAAACTTGCTAAGGAGTATCGGACTGATTATGTATTTGAGTCCGGCACTTTTTTTCTCTGTACAACGTAGGCCTGCCGCGTCTCTTTTAATATTTAATATTTCGACGATCGGGTATCTCGCAATCAACTTTCAAATTGACCTGTCGCTTCTTATATCGTGCGATACGTCGCGTCGAAGTCGCATTTCGCGGTTGATGCATGTGTTACCACATCGGAAACACTAAGAGTGTGTGTTGGCTGCATGTATGGTTTCATCGTCGCGTTCTCGAATCGCTACATTCCGCAAATCAAGTACACCGGCAGTGTGTATGTGTGTGTTGGTTGTTTTATTAAGTTCTTATTTATAGTCCAACGTGACGGGTTTCCAACTTCTCTTGCCCCGCTTCCCCTCTTCTTTTCTCCTCCCTCCATTTGCTTTTTCGGCTCTTTGAACATCGCGATAAGCCGCCCTCCTTGAAGAATCGCGTTCCCTCGTATCTTGCCGAAAAGGAATTTCCAAAGATCGTTCCCGAGCACCTCATCGATTGCCACACACACACAGCAACACACATACACATGTACATATACAGCCTGCAGATTAAAAGTTGCGTTACTTTTTTTTCGATGAGTTCTGCAATGCATACCGTGTTCATCCAATAGGAGAATTTGTTTTCTAATGATTCTCACAGAAAATACATTTTTCTATTGGATTCGTATCCAATAGAATACGAGATAAAAAGCTTTAATCCGTTACTGTTACTTTATCTTTAATCTGTCGACCGTACGAGAAAGATGCGTAGAAAACTAAGAGATACACCGGAGCTTATTGTTATATTTTTTACGTGCTAATGAAAAATAAGATATATACAATATTTCAAAATATCATGTGGTTACGTTTTAATTTAACCTTTAGCTTTTAGGAAAAAAATATTAGCCTTATATATATTATATATATATATTTATTTATTTTTTTAGGAAAAAAATATTAGCCTTATATATATTATATATATATAT
>NW_014554796.1:768084-802864 GCF_001313825.1 Dinoponera quadriceps
ATCTCGTATCCAATAGAAAAATGTATGTCATGTCTTTCACATCTAAAGGAATCTACATACTAAATCTAGAAATGAACGAAGTTCTTTCGACAGTCTCGAAATCTCCTTTATTAATACTAGCAATTTAAGAGTCGTTAACAACGCATTAAACTATTCAACCTGATACTCGTACAAACATTATTCACCATTTATTCATCGTGATCGCTCGCAATTGTTTCGAGCTTTTCGTGTTCGCTCCTAAGTTTCCGGTCATTGTTCATTAGTCAGTTTTACAGTACGAACGATAGCGTAACACAGGAACTATAATGCGATAATGGAAAATATTCGAAACGACCTGATCACCAGATGCATCCTCGTATACTTATTTCAAATGCTGAAAACGCTGACTTGTTAAACCGGCTATTCAATACACCGTAAATTCAAGTGTATTACTTTTACACGTATAAACGTCTCAAAATGACACTTTTGACTGCAGCTGTTCTTACATATATTTTGCCGATTTAACTTACGTAATTTCAAAGATTTACTCGTGTTAAATTAACACGTTAAGTTATGACGTCCGATCGTGTAAAAACGAGGCGACTCAACCCTTAAATGCATGTTTTCTAATTTTTTTTACAAAATAATTTGAATGAATTTAAAACAGGATTGCTATTTATTAAGATATAAGCTAAAAAATTCGATGCGGAACTACATCATGATGCATTTAAGGGTTAAAATGCTAAGGCATGCGTGAGAAACGTGCGAAAAAGGCTTCAGCTGAAGGATTTCCAGTGTGCCCGGATATTTATTCGAGATTAGAGAAATCCTTTATATCGTATCTCGCGTGCGGGATCTACCCGGGCGGCGAGACCACCGAATTTTGGCCACCTTGTAGGTGGGAAAGGGAATGCGAGGTTATCAGGTAGAGAGAGCTCTGGTCCTGAGGGATCGATACAGGACCGTTGCTTGCTGCAGCAACAGCACAGTAGCACGATAGCAGCAGCAGCACGGGGTCTGCACAGACGCACATTCGCCAATAAACGACAACCCGGCAGCTCTGAAACGCACACGCTCGCGCGAAGTCTCGCGCGTCTCTCACATCGTCGGGTCGGAAAATTAGGATAATTCCCCGAGTACGGCCGGGCGGAGCTCTTTGTTTCGATTAAAAAAAAAAGGGGGAAAAAGAACGAGCGAGAGAAGTAGGGAGAAAGACAGGGAGAGGGAAACGCTTCGTCGAAATTAATTCGACCTTTACGGTTTCCCGCGACGCGAGCTAACGTAAATTCGAGCGTAAATATCACTCGCTCCTCGTCAACAGAGAATAGAATTAATGGAAGCGGAAGGCCGCCGGTGGAGATATGCTGATACCGGCTTCGCTTCGCAAAGTTATTCTAAATATTGACCCGTTACAAGCGAAATTGTTTAGGCAAAGAGACGACTGAATTGCCCGCAGCGAGCTCGCATTAGAGATCATCACCACTCCTCCAGGGCCGGGGGGAGGGAAGGGGGTGGGGGATAAATAAACTCGAGTGGGATTATCCGGGAGATTCGCGCGATTCAACGACCGATTTTTACGAGCGTCGAACGTCGAGCGACTTATGTATGCGCCGTGCATCGTCCGACAGCTGTTTGTTTTCGCACACCCTCCACCTCCTCACCCCACCCTCTCGCCCCGATGATCACCGGGTCGGATTGTTAACGGCCACTTCTGTCTTTATGCGGCTACAAATCGCGCAGATAGGATATTCTGGCCATTAGCCAGAAGCCGAGCGTCCATTTACCACAATATTCGCATGTAACTAGCATGGCAGAGCAGACCCCCTCTCTCTCTCTCTCTCTCTCTCTCTTTCTCTCTGTCTTCTCATACACGCTCATCCTTCATCCACTGTGGTCATTACTGTGATAGAAAGCCACTCGTGCGACGCATGCGATAATTCTCGTAAATTTGAGATACACACGGGAAAAAAAGGTCAGTCGAATTAATCTTCTTGAAATATGGATATATTAACCGGACTGTGTGTGTGTGTGCGTGTGTATTCGGTGGAATATGAACGATCGCAGATATTTATTAAGGTAATCAGATAAATTTTATTACACGCGTGTTCTGTTTAAGGTAATCGGACAAATTTGAGTATATGCGTTCGGTTTGAAATAACCAGGCGAATTTGGAGATACGCGCGAATAACAATATTATATTCGTAATTTTGACTAGAGATTTTATCAGTTGTTTTTTAAGGTGTTAGTATGATGAGATGTCGCCTGAAATTAGCGATTTAATTAATTGACTGGTAGACATGGATTTACTATGCATGGTACAACCAATGAGATTCACGCGTGTGAGGTGTTCAGGAATAGCTGTTATTTTCTTTGGCCGCTCTCGCACTGTTTAATGTCCGTTAACAGAGTTACGCAATGCATTCACCACATCAATGTACCACATCCGTGCTCTTTCGTGTGCACTGAAAATCCAAGTGTGTGATTTTCACACGAATAGACGTCTCAAAATGACACATTTGACTGAAGCTATTTTTATGTTTTTTCTTTTGTGTCGATCTAGCTTACGTCATTTAAAACGTCTGATCGTGTTCAATCGACAGGTGAAATTACAACGTGTTAACACGGTCCAATCGTGTGAAACGACGTGATTTCAAACGGTGTAAAACATGCGTAGGGAAAGTTTCAGCTGAAGGACTCGCAGTGTAGTCATAATAAGTAGACACTTTATTATATTACTGCTAATAAGAAAACTCCACCCGGTGTTACTCAACGAAATGTTCCGGTTGCGGGATATTTGCTTGTGATAATCGCAGAAATTCCGCGTAGATCCGCCGAACTCGTTTAGACACGTCACCGTTGATCCCACCGTGTTCTTCCGTCTCCGCAGTTGTAATAACCAGCCATTTAGATTAGTGCTGCAACTCGCAATAACGAGAAACTGCGACTGGTATTACGCACACTTGGGCGTCGAGACGCGAGCGTGTCTCTTGATTAAATGTCCTGCTCGCGTATCAGAATATTTCGTCGCAATAACCAGAAATTCTATGTATCGTTTCACCACCAAAACCGCAAACACGCCTCGTTGACGCAACGCGTGTCGCTCGTTTCTCCCGTGTATTATTTTAATCAGGACACGTGAAGAACCTTCGTTCCGAGCGACGCGGCTCTTCTTTCTGCCGGTCGTCGAGTAACACGCGATCGATTAATTGGCATAACGCGCGGCGTTTAATTACTTTGATCCGGCGTGTATCGTTCGCACGTGATAATGATGATTTGCATTTACATTAAAGTAGAACGAGACGAACGCTGATAATTGCGACCGGCCGGCCGCCTTCCGACAGACGTGCGTTACGTCGTCTTCGTCGTTTGTTTGGCGATCGAGAAATCGCGCCTTGCGTAGCTAATAATGCCGCCACCTGATATCGATCATCAGCGATTCGCATTCGCTGCGTTTTCGCCCGGCGAACTTCTCGCACGAATTCCCGAGATCCGCCGAGCCATTCTTCCCCGTGACGGGGCGAATGTAAACGCGTCGTGCGGGAATGATAAATAATTAAACGGCCGGGAGCGACGTTCTCTTATTGCAAGTTTTCACTTAACGATAATCGCGAAAAGCAACTCCCCGTGTCGAGTGAGCGATGTAATTTCGCCGCGGCGTTATTTTCCAAAGAGATGCGAGATTGCGTCCCGAGTTATCGCGATTTTATCAGTCGAGAAGAGCTCTGATTGAGCAAAGTACTGTATGAAAAAATAAACAAAACACCTTTTTAAGCGACTCACCGGGCTTACGTTGCTGCACGTTAATGCGGCGCGCTTGTTATATTAAGAGAAGTGTTTTCTTGTATTACAAACGCTCCTTTCTCAGGCTCGAAAGGACTATGTTTGTTGACAATTCGCTTTTGCTTCGTAGACGAACATGAATTACGAGCGGGCGAATGTGAACAATCGATTCTAGTGTGTAATTAAAAGTAAAATGCAAACGTGCTCAAGATAGTTTACAAGGAGTTTACAGGGTCGTTTATGATTGCCTGTTTGATTTGTTTAATTTTGTAACTGTCTTTTGCAAGGTGGACAAATGAAAATTTCTGGTGAACAAATGTGGACAAATCGAGGGCAATCGTATCCCGCTAAGAAATTAAGGAAAGTTAATAAGGATATTAGATTATATATAGGATATTTGTCCAAATTTTTCTTATTGGGTTTTCATTTTTCTACTGGTTGAGCGAAAATCATTTTTTATAGGACGATGGATAAAACGGGCCTATTTTGGGTCCTCGGAATGACAAGTAAGAACGGTATGTTTTTTGTAGCTTTTGAGCTGCTGAATCTGATTCTGAGTTAAGAAAAAATTTAATTTGTCAGAAAAGTATCAATCCTATAACGGCAAGATTTTCAACGTATCCAGGAAAATGAGATTGAATCCGATCTTATACTCTGTTTACTTCGTTTATAATTAACTCTGTTTAATCGTTTATAACAAAATAGATAAAAGAAGCAAATAATAACATGTAACGTTTCTTAAGAAGAGGAACAGCGCGTGCACGCTAATAACGAAGCAAATAAACGAAGCCGTGGGATCAATTTGACTCCTTACCGTCTTATCATTAGAATGAAAAATCAGCATATGGAGCTATCCAATATATTATATGTTATATATTAATAACATTTTAGTCGCGAGTGTGTGATTATAAAGAGGTTCCACTATACAGAGTGCGTGGATATGGACTGATCAGAACATGAGAGCCATTAGAGATGAGAGCATTATCATGTTTTACTAGCGCGGGAAAACACAAATAAATACGTTTGTAAAGCTCAACAATAATAATTTACGGTACCACACTGAGAAAAAAATATAGTTACTTCCCGGAACAGCAATATCCTTTTTTTATTTTAATTGTTGTTTCATGTTGTTGTCACTATTTTTTTTTTATTAAAATAAGAAAAGAATATTGTCGTTCTTGGAAATAATTATATTTCTCTCAATACAGACATTTAATAGCTTCATATGTTAGTTTTAATGCATTCCCGACAAATGAAAATTTTTTTGTGAGTAGAAAAATGTTGGGCAAAAACTAGGCAGAAACTGGAGAATTTTTACTCAATTGAATTGATTAGACAGTAACTATTCAGAAACCGTCCAAAAAATACCGACTATTATTACTTGATCGGTTACTTGCCATGAACTATGCCAAGAAAATAGCAAGTTAATACTGGACAGTTTCCAACGAAAACTCTGAAAATTCTAGTGTTCCTCGGCCATTTCCCGGTCAGAAACTCGGCAAAATAACAAACAAATAAAATGATAAACAAATGAAATGCTCCAAATTTTATTAGGAACTGGTCAGAAACTAGTTTCACTATCCAGTCATCGTCGAAGCAAAAGTCCCCCCAAAGTTGTAAATTTTTGTCAGTTTCACTGACAAAATCAGAGACTAGCTGGTTAGAGAATTGCTGGCTAGAAATCGGTTGAATTTCTACTTGGATGCACGCGTTTCGAAAAGTCGCTAACGTGGTCGCGCGTTTATTCCGAATTACATCGCAACACACGACGCGTTGGCAGCGCGCTGACGTTGGCAGGTGTAACGTTTGCGGAATTGAGTTACCGTTCGCCTACTCGTCGGCTCTAATTATGCGGGGGACAGAAAAAAGGCCGTGCATGTGCGCGCGCGCGCGCGATGTCGCGGCGCCGTCGAGCAGCCAATTTTCTTGCCATTTCCCGATTACATCCGCGTCGACGAATCGGCTCGTCTCGTTTAATCGGAGTCACGTCCTTGCGCGAAGACAGTTGCAATTGAATGCGCTCACCTCGTTTTATCTGAGCATCAAAAAGCGGCTGACTTTTTATCAACGTGGGAACGCAAACCTAGCCGGGAAGTTCGTAATTAAGAGTCGTGGAAAACGCGAATGTTCTCTCCGCGAGCGACAAGCGGATGATTGTGCCCGAGTGGAAAAATCTTAGGGAAAAACTGGCCGCTAGACAAGAATTGGAGAAGTTCTTACTGGCTGCTTGAATTAACGATTGACGGTAACTGCTCAGAGATTGACCGGAAAATACTATTTCATCGGCAGTTACTGGCCATAAACTGTGCATGAAAAAATAGCAAATATTGCACAGTTTATATCCGGCAAGAACTCGGAAATGTTTCTTGGCCAGTCCCTGGCCAGAAACTAAGCAAAGGAAATAGTAAATAATAGTTAAACGTGAATTTATTATCATATTGCGGGCTGCACGTGCAGTTATGTTTTCATACAATTGTAAAACATTTTACTCGAAATTGTAATACCTGCGATTAACGCGTTGTATGTATACAACGTTTATAGCAACCATTAAATATAGTTGAACGAATGAAAGTCATAGTTGCTACGACTATAAATCCGTATTCACTTTGCCGTATTTTGCAGGCTTAAAAATAAACATATAGTTGAGACTGAAGCTGACTCTAAAATATGTGACTTATATAATGACTTATTATAGTTATTCCAGTAATTTTCTCTCTCGCTGTTTACGCGGCACGAGTTACAATTCGTATGCCGTTTACCCTACTGATTTTCCATCCTTTCGTATTGTCGCTTATATTCGTCGCTCGCTAATTCTATTCACTTAAATACTCCGGGTTGAAACTTATCCCGGCGTGCCTTCTCCGCTATTTTAATTTTCCCAGAGAAGTCTTTGCGTTTCCACCCGATGCACTGCACGGCCACTTCTTGAAGAAGACGTTTTAGCTTGAAAGCGAAATAACGAAATAACGTACAGAAGTCACAGGCGCACGACTGCGCTCTGTTTGAGAGTGCAGTTTCAACGTCGTACGTTGTAATGCTGAAACTTGATTCTCGAGTTACCGTATTCCGTATTCGACGACGCGCGTAGCGATGCTCTTCCCGGCGTCATCCGTGCGCTAAAATCCTCCCCCGCAAATTACAAATAATTTCGCGCTGCGCTTTCCGAATTCTCGCCCCCTTCCTCCTCCCTCAAGGGCGAACTTATAGCAGTTGGTATAGAAATTACGCACAAATTTGCAGCAACTGTCATACAAATGCACGCTGTGAAGTCGAGAGGGAGAAGAGAAGTGCGCGCCCCTACGAAAATTTCATCTCGTGTGCGGATTATCTGTGAGATGCATAATCTCTGCGCGAGATATATATCATTTGCAAAATATTAAGGAACTTGTGTAGTCGCAGCTATTGTATACTCGCAATCTCCTCTTCGGAGATTACATTAAATATTGCATTACATATTACATTAAATGTTAAATTACACAGGTAAAAGAAAGGTGCTGAAGTCAAGTTAGCATAATTATCTGTTCTTCAGCCTTTTAAATCAAGTAATATTTTTATTAATTCAGTACATTTATATTAAGTGCATTTTGATAGTTTGTCGTAAATATTTGCTTCAACGTGGCGATATATTAATTTGTAAATGTAAATAAATTGTTTTAATAAAATTTAAGAGAGTATTTACTAGAACTATGTGTTACTTCTTTCCCGTCGAAGGAACTTGGTTTAAATTTCAATTTTTTCATTCCATAAATATTTCTCAGAATTCTAAGAAATCCTGATCTCAATATTATGAATTTAATACACTTGTCGGAATTATTTTAGCACATACAAGTGAATTATACAAAAGCGATATCACATTTTGCACATAGTCAATTATATTTCTATTTCTAGCAAATATTTGCCAAAGAATATTCGAGTAATTATTTACTTGGATCGAGTAAATATCGTTTGAATGTAGCGCTTTGTTCCTTCAGTAAACGGAGAGAAAAAATCGGTCGAATTAACGTGACGATGCACGAACCTTCGCGCGTTTTGCTCGAGGGAAACAGAATTTCTGGTCCTGAAAACTGTAGTAGGCGAGATTCGCGAGCATGTGCGTGTTATGACGAATATTATGTACGTATTACCTTATTATTGGCTCCTCTGCGAAGATAAATGATCGGGAAACCGAAAGGTCACTCAGGGAAACGTTTTGCTGGTCTAGCTAAGATTCTAAATGTCATAGGTAAAATGTATCGCTATTTTTTGTATCTGTTAGAAAATTGTGATACATATAATTTACGGCAGCATTCTAGCAATATGTGCGAGAAAATTTAAGTCCTGTTACTAATTTTTAATAAGAAACGTGACTGGATAAGCTCCACAGAGAGATTTCTCTGCCAAATTAGACGAATTGTTCAGATAAAAATTCTGTTTCTGTCGTCTATATTGATTAGATGCAACACACATGTGACATTAAAGTATTTGCTAGACATTTATCCATCTTAGCTAATTTCTTGTATCTAGATAAATTTTGCTATGACTGCAAAACCATTTTTTTTCAATGTACTACAAAATCGAATTTAGTTTATAAGAACTCGCGATTCTGTTTCACTAAAAAAGAAAATAGTCTTGCAATAATAGCAAAAATTATCTAGATACGAGATATTAGTTAAGATAAATAAATGATTAGCGAACATTTTAACGTCACATATTGGCATCTAATCTATACGGATAATAGAGACAGAAATTTTATCTGAACTATTTGTCTAATTTCGCAAGAAAGTCTCTCTGCTCATCCGGATTAAGGCCAGTCGTACTTCTTATTAAAGATTAGATTAATAGGATCGACATTTTCCTGCACATATTGCCAGAATGCAATTATACGTATTACAGACAATTTTCTAGCGGATACAAGAAAACAGCGATACGTTTTATCTACGACATTTGAGAATTCTAGTTGGACCAGCAAAACATTTCCCTGAGTGATTGTGTCGGGCGGCTTTTAATATCATCTGACGGCGAGGAGGCGGAGGGAGGGGGAGGTCATAACGGGATGTCCACTATCGTCGGTTGTATTGTCTCCGGGCGTTTTTCCGCGAGACTAAAAGTCTCTACGCGTACCAAAGGTATTCGACGCGGAGTGCAGCACTTTACCTTTACCCTTTCTGTCATTAGCACGTATCCCTCGCGCGCGATTTTCCTGTAATTATCCGTGCCGCGCGGCCATCATTAAGACAGCCTCTCCGGTGCTTATTATTGTCGGCCGGTGCGTCTTTGCGTGCGTCGTAGGCTTTTTCCTTCGCGTTGACGGACGGGTTGCGCGCGGAAACTCTGATGCGAATGGGATTCGCATGATTAATTCAATCGGTCAAATTGAATTCCCATCTTCGCGCGACTCAATGAACAAAGCGTTGCTTTGTTGCGGTAAAGAGAAAAAAAGAAGAATCTGCCGTCGGCACGCGCATACCGTTCGGCTCGTTGCAACGACGTGCGCACAGAAAGCACGTAATACGTACAAGCAAATGTCACTTATTTCAAATGTCGCAAGTTTTCATGTCCGCAAATGTAATATTAATGCCACAGTTTGTTACGAAATTAAAATATAGATATATACATACTTACATGCACATATACATACACATTATATATATATATATATATATATATATATATATATAAGATTTATTTAAAAATACAATCAATTAACGAAACGGAACGAACTTGTGCGTTAAACCAATATATCGCAAGTTCATAAGGAATATCGAATTTATTCAAAATATTCCAAATATATCCTGAATTTTAGTAAGTTTAATGGTAACTTTAATGGTGAATATTAAATAAAATTATTAAATTATTAAATAAACATATTAAATAAAATTTAGTAACTTCAATGGAGGTTATGAAATAAAAATAAAAATCGGTCGGTTTACATAAATTAGCCGGATCAATTTTTATCTTCGATAATGTTTTACAATATTATTAAAAGGGAATGAATTCTGCTGAGTAGGGAGCTTTCCCAAAATACGTGATGAACATATTTCGAGACCGTCATCAAGAAGATATTACTTTCGTTGAAGGTAACCATTGCTCGAAAGAGGGAAAGGAAGGTGAACCCGAACGGCCGCTTTTCTCAGCGGTGGAATGATATTTTTCCGCGCGCGTTGTTATCTCGGAGAGAATTATCGACGTCGTTCGCGTGTCTCGAAGGACGGTTAATTATTGCGGAACGATTTCACGCCACGACTCGCAGCGCGCGAATTCGACGATGACGGCTAACGTCTTACCGGCACTAACGAAGAAATTGCAGACCGGTGGAAATAGTGATGGAGCCTTTAGACCCGACAGAATTCGGCCGGATGTAAGAATGGCGCACCGGGGATTCAATTTAGCGAGATGGAACTTTTCGCCACATTGAGAGACGGTGAGAGAAAGGGAGAGAGAGAAAGAGAGAGAGAGAGAGAGAGACAGATCGCACCGTATGATTTAATATTGCCTGGCTAAATTGGCCCCGGAAGAATGCAAACTGTTATCTCTTATCTCTCGCGTATCTCGTTCGTGTCTGGCGATTCGATATCATTTCGCACTCGTCGTGTGATTTCCGTATTATTTAATTTCGCTAAGAAAATCCAACTTATACATTTCTCTTTCTCTTTCTCTTCTCGATTTTTTTATCAGTTTTGTAGCGCTAATTGCCGTAGCAAAAATTCGCGTTTCGAACACGCGCAGTAACACGCAATCGGTTGCATCTTAAACGTTCGGTCATTAATATACACATTTCGTAATATGCGCGCGCTATGCTCGCCGGTAATAACGTCGACAATAACGTCGATACACGCGACGTCGCTGGTACATGGAAATTTTAGTTGTCAACACGGTCCTCGTGCATTCACGCAACACCGATTACCGTAAATTTTCCGGCCTCGTATTTACCACCGGCGCATAATGATTTGCGGTGAAACGCCCGTTTGTGCAGCCCGATAATTAACGTCGCACGTAATTAACGCCGTCTATTATTGTTGCACGGAAAGCGATACAATCGTGAACTTTTTTTCCCTCTCTTCCTCTCCATTTCGCAGTTTATAACTTTCTCGCGCGCGGAGCAGCGGCGAATTACATCTGCGCAGCGTTCCGGGATTCCTAAACCTGTTTGCACACCAGAAGCGAGTATGTCTGTTAATTTCGCCTGACCTTTGTTACGAAAATGTATATGTGGAGTGAGGTAATGACTATTATCATATCGAATATCTTCGAAATGTGAGAACAGAATCGAAATTTATCTAGTAAGACTTGCATTGATACACGTGGTTGAAGTTCGGGGCATTTTTAAAGCGAAATAAAGGATTTTTTTTCTCAAAACAGGTTTCTGTAAAATAGTAAAAACACGCTGAAAACAATTAACAATTAATACCCATGGTCATCGAATATTAAAAGTAATAATTAACTTAATTTGGTTGTTATAACCAGAAAATTTGTTTGCCCGTAGTCAAACAAGAATTTAGTTGACTTAACCAAGTAGGTTTCCCAGTGTAGTCACGTGTGTTTTTTTCTCGAAATGGTTGTTTCTTTCATTATATTTCATTTATTAACATTATTATGTGTTTAATAAATACTAAGAATGTTGTTACATGCAACATATTATTTATTATTTATTACAATTGCGTTGATCGTACAAAATGGTAAATTCTAATCACCACTTCATATTTGCCGCTTTATCATGAATATACTTAAAATCATCACAATTCGTGCATTAAAATCACCAGAAATTTAAATGGATTGGTCACACAACGAGAAAAAGATTTCTTCAAATTTAATAAATTCTATTGCATACAAACAAATTTCATCAATGGCCCCGAAGAAACTAACATTTCGATTAATAAGTACGATTGTTAGACTTTTCAACGAATACGTATCTTCATCTTAAATAAAAAATTTGTTCGAAACGAAGGATAATTTCCCGATAAAGAAATTATTTGCTTCATTTTACATATTTACAGTAACGAAATAATATTTTATTTTGCTTAAAAGATATTATTTCAAACAATAGCGTTCTTTCTGTTAAATAACAGAATTTTCTTGAATGAGACAATAAGATTTTCACTCAAACAAACAATATTTCGTATATGTTCTCTCTATGAGACAAATTTTAATTAAATAAATAGAAGTACTCAATCTGAGGGAACCCTTTTCTCTGTGCGCTCTACACTTATATCGTAATATTTTAACTCATATTATAATATTCACCATATATTGCGGCTATAATTGTTCAACTGTTCCAATAGCAAATATCTCGTTTCTCTCCCAATGTGGGGGAACTTGCCTTCAACGTGCGTTCGTACACTGAGAAACCCATTTGGTTGAATCAGCTAAATTCTCGTTAGACTGTGGGCAAACAGATTTTTTCTAACAACCAGGCTTTGGTTCTCTGAATCGTCTTCTTTGCGATCCCTCAAACTCGAGAACGAAGCCTTCGCTTCAAACAACAAGCATACTTTCGTTCCAAGCAAAAAATTGCCCATGTTCGGGCGGGAGTTTGGTTGATTCAACTAGATGGGTTCTCGGTGCAGGTCTTTCCGGCCGCCGGGCGGACGATTGATTACCGGGCGCGTGATTAAGACGCGACGATTAAGACGATGCATGCATCAGCTGTTCGAGGATGGATAGCGGACGTTATCGCGAGACAGCTGGCGCGAGTTTAGGGTCTAGGGCGGATCGTGACGTGCCTCGACGGCTTCGCTTCCTCGCGAGACCACGGAGGTGGTGTAGGAACGGGAACTTGACCTATAAAAGCTCGCGGCTGAGCTTTCGCGGTAGTAATGTACCGGCCGCACGCGATCTCGCGCGGAACGAGGCCGAATATATCCGCGGGATGCCATCCGGCGGGCGCGTGTCGCTCGGAAATTGTTCCCTCGGCTACGCGAGGCTATAAATACGCGTGGCGGCTTTTCCATCGGGGAGGAATTACGTTAATCAAGGTTAATACTCGCGCACTCTCTTACTGATGACGGCCGTCTCGACGACCGCTCCTCTTCGTCCCTGGAGTCGAAGCCGACGTCGATTTTCGCAAATGACGACTCGCATGTCGCAGGCGCGTGAAAGTCGTCGAGGCAGCCGACGAATTTCATATTTTATTTAATATCTCCGTTAATGGGGTTCAGCAATAAACGCTCATGTGTGAGAAAATCATGTCTTTTTGTGCGACTCGCTTTCGATAAATAAATTTCCTTCTTACTTTCGATAAAATAAATTTCACACACACACACATATATATATATATATATATACGAATAGAATAGAAATTTCACGCACACACGTATATATAAATACAAATCGAAATATCTATAGTTTTTGGTAACGTGACATGAAATAACGTAATTTTCGGTCTCCTCTTTTCTTTAAGGAATTTTATTATTTAATATCATATAACCTAGAAAAAAAGAACATATATATGATATTAGCGTATTATGAATATGAATCTTACTTTTAATCCGGTAAAAAATTTCACGTATGGTTGTCCTGGGAAACTTATATCATTTGGCAGTAAATTCGCCTAATAACTAATCTACTCTATGTGTACTCTTCTAAAATTACTCGACTTCAAGTGGTCCGTTCTGGTCGGTTTCAAGGACGTCGATTTAAATGTGAAAATTAAATCTAAATAAAGTTTGAAAGAGATATTGTTTAAATTATTGTTTTTTAAAATAAACGAATTTTGATCGTGTGTCCCACAAGTTCATGGATAGTATTGCTCGATAGCAATTAAACTGTGCTTTTGTTTGTGCATGTACAGCTTGAATATATTCAACAAGGAAACATAGATATGTCATATGTACGAAAAATATATAATACATTCATTCGCTGTTAAAGAAATTCGTAAATGTAACAGCGTTTCTGCTGGCAAATTAAAACATTTTATATTACAATTTGTGAGCTTGAAGACTTTTATAATATCGTCGTTGTTAGTTATAAATTGCGATGTTTCGTATTTATTATAAAACCAAAGGACGAATAAGAAATTTAACATTTTTTTCTGTTTTGTATGCATAATTTGCTATTTAATTTCCATATTCAGTTATGACACTTTATCACGCGTTATGATATATTAGAGTGATTCTAATATTTAATAATACAATATGATTGTTAATATATGTATGATACAGGATTTGACAATGATATAAATCGATTATGAATATCAGTGACACAGACCAGGTGTGATATGTTTTCATTGATATTCACTGACTAGATTTCGTACTCTAAATTATTACAACATTGCTATGAAAAGTCCCAAGTGTAATTTGATTATTAAATTTTCATAATTTGGTTGTGTACAAAAACTTCGCAAACAAATTATTAAACTTAATATGAATTTTTCTAACAGCGTTCGCGTTTCTGCACATGAACTTATTCTTATATTACTTCAAAGCGCAATGTGAAAATTTAGGTCGGGCATAAATTAGCAAACATGTAATAAAATTCTTTTTAGCGAATCAGTCGCAATTTCGAATTTTGCGGCAGCCTCCGCTTTGCGCCGGCTCGTTTCGGGAAAGCTACAGCCGCGTCGCGCTCTCAATTTGCCCGAATGTTCATTTCCTTGAGTGTTAATTTTCGCAAATATTAATCCACTCGAATGTTGATTATCTCGAACGAGTATTCGCGCGCAAGCGAGACTCGCGAACGCGGCTCGCCGCTTCGCTAAAGAGCCAACGTCTAGGATATCGAGTCTCCTAAACGCACGCTTCCGCGTCGGCGAAACGGACAAAGTTGCGAATTGTTTGAAAGACGCTCTCGCTTTGCTCTCTGAAAAGCCCGGATCCCGTCCCGATATGAATTTTCTCAATTAAAACCGCGCGTTGAGGAGAACGACGGCCAACGCGGTAAAACTCGAATTTGCGCGCGCTCGGGCGGTAAACTTCGCGCTTCGATTAGCCTTACCTAAAATAAGATTTACAGTCACGCTTTTCGACGATGTTAAGAAGTATTGCGTCGTGTCTGCCCGCGACAGGATTCAATAATAATTTTGGCAAGCGTCGGCAACCTGGAGATTAATCTCGCCCTCAAATGTCGTCACAGAAATCAGCTCGCGAACTACGAATTTTGGCACCGGGGAATTACGACAGATTTACACGTTCTATCCGAACGTTTTCTTATTTTAAGATATCGACGCACTTTCGAGCGATAACGAGCGATCGATCGGCAAAACCGACCGGCAACGAGGACGCGCGGCTCGGAAAGGCGGCTGAAACATCCGAGAATATATATAGAAAATTCTTTGGCGTCTGATTGGAATCCATTCCGATTCCCCGGACAAATGATGGATTCTGATTGGGAAATCTATGAAGATTCGGATCAGAGGTGTAATGTTTCAAAAGTGAGATTCTAAGTGGGAACTCCGGACAGATCTCATTTTCTCTGTCTAACGTTTGCCCAAAGTGCGACTCTAAAAGGGAACCCCAGACAGATTCCAATTTTCTCTGTACGACGTTTCGCCCAAGTCTTCTTTTTTTAGGTTTCCAATTTATATTCATGTTGAACAAAATATACGAAAGGCTTGGGGCACATTTTATAATATGTATAAATATTTAATAGCGCACGTACTCAAGCTGTTTCAATTATTTTTATCAACTGCTTTTTGAAATAATTTACAAAAGTCTCTGCATATAATACATGTAACAATATATACTTTTATTTTGAACATGAAACTCTACGATCAAATTCATTAAATTAAACGTTTAATTACATATTTCTTCATTAGGCGGGCAAAACGGGGTCAATGTTTCCCAAATGGAGAATCTTAAATGGGATCTAATTGAAATTGATTCCGATTAATCGGCTAAATAAAGCTACGAAAATAAATGGGAAGCCCAGGCGGATTTCATTTGTTTTGCTCGATGTTTTCCTAAAGTCTTCTTATAATTGTGATAAGAATGGGATTTCCGATTGGTGTGTCGCATTATCTTACACTTACTTGAGATAAATTTGAGTAATCTGACTAGAATCTATGCTATGTTTGGGAATGCTTGGAAAATTTCCATACGGGATACCTTAAATCGTGAAACAAGTAGCAGGTAGGGTAGCGAGACGGTTTGTCGAAATAATAAATCGATTCTATTCGCGTCGGAGCCTTTCACATTTGACGAATAATACGCCGGGCGTAAGCCTGTAAGCGCCCTTTCCGCGCTCCGCAATTATAGGCGAATTTTCGACGTGCCTTTTCAGAATCGAAATCCGATGAAACCTCCTGTCTACTTACCGTATCAAAGAGCTTTGAAATGTCAAGGATCGCAAGGATACGGCGTGTCACGTCCATATATCTGCCGATATCGGCCCCGCTTTCGCTCGAACGGCTCATCGCTGCATTTCGAGGCAATAATCCGCGAAGCTCTCGCGTTCGCCCTCAAAGGCGGTATCGACCGTCCGATATTTTTCTCGCCGCGTAATTTTCTTACGTACTTTCTGTTCGACGACGTGCCTCCGACGAGGACAGTCGACCGATGCCTGAAAGCTTGCCTTACAGCCAGCCCGCGAAGTAAATCGCGCGGACGAATTCAAGCGCGCAACACGGCGGCCCGCATAACAATTTTCCCCGATTTTCCCTTACAGAGAAAAAGGTTTCTTTAGATTCGGTATTTCTATTTACTTGACTAAAATTTGTTTCATAAAAGCAACATATACGGAATATTATTTATTTGAGTAAAAATTTTAATTGTTCCATTCAGGAAAACTTGATTATTTAACAGAAAGGACGCTATTATTTGAAATAATATCTTTTAACCAAATAAAATATTATTTGGCTACAATATGTAAAATGAAACAATTTCTTTATAATTATCTTTCGTTTCAAACATATTTTCTATTTAAGATAAAGATACATATTCATTGAAAAATCTAACAATCGTACTTATTAATCGTAACATTAGTTTCTTTAAGGCATGCCAATGATGAAGTTTGTTCGGATGCAATAAAATTAATTAAATCTTTAAAGAAGAAACTTTTTTCTCAGTGTACAATGTAGTTTCCGATTAGAAGACTCAAAGTTGTTCTAAAATAGATTATTTCATTGCCAATACCAATTGAGAATTCCGTTTTTATCCCAAACACGGTATGAAGCCTTTTTTCGTGATCGGCTGAACCTTTACGTATTGCTTTATCGTTAGAGTGATTAATTTGACCGAATATCGGTATGGAAGTTAATAAAGATTGGTTTATATTTGTAATGTTAGAGGAAAAGAAAAGTCAGGGGAACTTTTCCATAATAAAAAATACGCAAGATTAAAGATAACGTGTGATATATAATAAATGTACAAAATAATGTAATTTCAAGGCTTTATTTTATTTTACTTTTTGACACTTTGACATTCTCATGGCAGGTATCGTGGACATGTCGGTTTTGACGTCTACTTTCTCGAAGCGTCATTTTTCCAATTTTGTAAAAATAATTATTTACCCGTGTGTATAATGTGTGTAATAATCTTCAGAAAACTGCAATGTATTTTGATAGAGAAATGTTGCCGCTTTTTGTCTCCATGCCCATCAATTTTAATTCTACACTTTTTTTTATCAAGGTTTTAGTGCCTAAAAATAAAATGGTGTATCTTGGTACGCTTTTCGTTTACTGTTCTTTTTACTTTACTTTCATTTACTCTAATAGCACGCGCGTAGCTTTTACTTGACTTTGTTTAACCGTCACCGTCCACCGTCACTCTGGTCACGATCCGTCTTTCGCGCTTAATAGCGCGCGCGTAACGTCGTGCTTATAAAATGCAAATATTAAAGATACTTCGTATATTTTGTAAAATGAAAAGCGGGACAAGTCTTTAGGGGAACGTTCGAGGCAACCAAAATACGATCTGTTCGCATTCCCCACCTAGAATCGCTTGGAACGTCACACTTCTAACCAGAACCCGCGTAGATTCCCCAACTGGAATCTACCGTTACATTGAGAAACTGGACTGGATCCGAATAAGGATCCTGAGAAATTTTCAACGCGCTTGGCAACGACGTATTCGCGAAGAAAAGGTTCCAGTCGAAGGCATTTTCCGCGCGATCGACTCTGAGAGACAAGGATCGCTCGTGCGGACAGAATTTTCCCACAGAATTCTGCGCGCCCCGGCGGTTAAAATTGTCGCCGATAACATCGTCGCCGACGAATCAATTTGGACGATCCGCCGTTCGGGCGCGCATCCGCTTGCGGAGAATGTTTCGAGGAATTGCAGACGCATCCGCACGCGTCACACCGCGCGCAAAATCGCAAACAGAATCCGAGAGGAGTTCCGCCGCGGAATCACATACCCGTGCCGATAGAATAGTCTCTCCCTCTCTCTCTCTCTCTCTCTTTCTCTTTCTCTCTTTGTGAAAAACACTCCAAAGGAAGGAGAACGAGCGAGAGCTTTCGAGTCGGAAGCGTTCCCGCGAGATCGATTGCGGAAACACACAAACCGGTGCGAAGCACGTGGCGATGGCGCTTCGACGGACAGCCGTATCGACCGACCCCGAAATGTACCTTTACGCCCCACCCCTCCGCGAAACTACCCCGTCGCATAACTAAACCTACCCCTACTCTCGCCACCGACTAACCCGCGCGACACAGGCATTCCTGCATCCCTATTCTCTCCCTCTCTCCCTCCCTCCCTCTGCGCTCATCCCTTGGCTGCCTTCACCAAAATCCACGGTGTGTCCTTGGAGGTAAGCGTGACGCGGATTGGCGGCTTGCCTAAATCGGCTCGACACTGGACGACCCTGTAGTTTCCCCGCAACTTTGTCCTGAGATCACTTCGCGCGTTTCTCCTTTTATCTTTCTTTCCCTCTTCTCTCTTTTTTCACATCATGTATCAGGGGCGAAGCATCAAGACGGGTATGGTAAACCGACCTATCCATGTTTCCCGGCTGTAAAATACCGAACTCCGGGCAAAACGTAATTTCGTCTGTTATATACGGTGGGAGCTGATGTAGCGGTGGTAGTTTTTGTTTGCACGCGCGTTCGGTTGTATTATTAGTCGTTGAATTTTTCGTCGAGCTGTTTCCTCGTGAAAATTAAAATAACAGACCCGTGAGTGATTTATTTGACAATGTTGTTTTAAAATGTGGGTTTTCATAAAGGGAATTTTTTCAACTTACCTTAAATCTCTGCCCTCTGTCACTGAATCACGCAGCAAAAGTCAGGGTTAAGTTTTTCGGTAAACATACGTACGTGTTTATTGATCTCTCGACCGACATACCTGATCCTTGTTGTGAAATATTATCTTACGGAATATAGTTGAAGCTACTAGTGACAGTTCTCCCTCGTTTTTCTTGTTTTGGTATGTCGGTTTTCAGATTCTAGTTTCTAAAAGTGTCAATTCAACATTTTGAAAAATAGTTATTCGCAAGGATAATGTAATAATTTCCATGACTATCATACATTTTGTTAGGAAAAAGCTTTTGGTTTGTATCAATTTGGTGCGTATAAATTGTTATTTTACACTTTCAACACACACAGGACTTTCGAGCCTACAAACTGAAATGGTATGTCGACTTTGGTGTCTTTCCATTAATCCATTATCCTTAATACATGCGTAAACATGTGAAGTTTTCGACGTAAGTGTTCGCGCGGAAGTTAATTTGACCCACATTTTAATTTATTTATACTTTAAGTGTAAATAAAATCTTCCATTTATATTTGTAAGTAATTATAATCTAAGGCATGTTTTAAATATGAAATAATTTATTGAGCATTATGAATTAAAAGAAATCTATATTTTTCAAAATGTTTTTTTAACATGATATATTTAGATAAAGTAAAGCTTGCAAGTTACACACTAAATACGAACATTTCAAATAAATTTTAATTATTATTGTACTCATTTTAAGGTGTAATCATACAGAATATATAAATATCATTTAAATATTATGACTGTTTAAAGCTAAAAATACTTCTGAAATTGGTATAATAATATCACATATCTTTTATATAAATACATATTTTTGATTCTTTGCATATTAATTTCTTTCAAACAAATTGTTACAGAAATAATTTAGATGAAATCTACGTGCATATTTATTATTGAAAAATAATTTAAGATATAAACAAACATTATTATTATTAGAAAGAATTGAAAATTATTATTATTATGCCTATACACTTTTCAAAACGAAACATATTACAAATATTTAAAAATAATATAAAGTAAGAAAAATCAAAGTACTAAAACAAAAATGAATTTTTTATAATTCATTATATATATATATATATATATAATGCAATAAAATTTCATTTCATATGAAGAATCTGAAGAAATGTTTCCAACGTAACAATGCGCCGAATTTTCTGTATCTCTTTTTTCATCACTCATTTTCTTACTTCTGTGTATAAAACTTTTAAAAATACCAAAGAGATTACAGTTTTAAACTTGAAGTAAAATCGTAATATTTGTTACTTATATTAACTATAGACTAAACTTACCATTATTAATTAATTATTATTTGATAAAAATAATTTACGAACACCATAAATTAAGTGTGAAACAACACGTTGAAATAAGCCATAAAAAGTTATATGTGTGTTCGCGTGAAAGTCAAAGTAACCCAAGAAGTGGAACAACTGCTATTCGTAGCTCAGATTCTGGAGTTTTATAGACGCTATTTTGCCATCCAAGAGTAAACGATGTAATAAAGATTCTGAGAGCGCTGGCATCGCGGACAAAAACGAAATGGTGAAGCATTCGTTTGATCATGCGCTGAGCTGGATCAGTTTGACCCTCACGCGTCCACTTACGAATTAATCTTTGCTTTGATTCTTCACTCATTAGTACTTATTGCAATTTTTCTAGAATTTACATTATTATTATCTATTCGTGAATTTACTATCTTCTTGTCCTTAGAGGGCAAGGAGGACGGTTGTAAACGCTTTTCTCTCTCTCTCTCTTTCTCTTTCTTCGAAAATCCGAAACGATTTCGCGTGCAAAACCGCTGACCGGGCTGGAAAAGCCGCGGCTCTCGCCGGCTGCAAACGCGCCCACGTCACACTCGTGCGCTCCTTTGACGTCGTTCAACAACGGCAAGCGTTGAAAGGGTTAACTACGTCGGTACTACATGTCGATACGAGTCCACCTTTGTTACTGACCGTTGTGTACCGAGCACGCAATTACCGCGGGCACTATTATGATATTAACGGTATTTGTGGCGCAAATCGGTTCACCGATAATACCAATAAAAGCCTTTGACGTTTGTTGGCGCTGCGGTATCGCTTAATCTTACTTAAACGGAGCGATTTAGCTGCACTCGTTAGCAACAATGCGATCGTTTGTCGCGTGGCTCGGTTGAGAAAGAGAGAGAGGGAGAGAGAGACTTACTGTTTCGCGAAACGTTTTAAGGGGATGTCGTATTTAGAACCTTTTCCGGAAATACCGACTTTTTCTGCAAACTTTATCGTCGTATTGGTTGCACAGAATTATATATGAACGCTACATAGTAAAACCATGAGCGAAGATCAATCGGAGCATTGTTCATTGTATATGTGACGGAAACGATAAAAAATTTCAAAATCTCAAAGTCTTTAGCCGTCAGTTAACGTAAATACTTGTCTGATACGGTAATCCCGCATAACTTATATTCAACGAATGTGTCAAAGGAAACATTCGAAGCATATTTTTATACTTTTTCGATCAAATTGAAAGACACAAAGACATACGAAAGGTCTGTAGAGAAATTTTTACATAGCTCGATTAGATTTTCCGTTACGCTATTAGAAAAGTTCTTGAAAATAATAGCGTTTCTGCCGGTAAATTGAAGAATTTTATATTAAATTTTATAACTTTGAAAATTTTCATAATATCAATATTATTAATTATAAAATAGTTATGACATTTCATATTCACTGTAAAATCTAAGAACAAAAGTATGTAATTTAATATTTTTTTGTCTTCTATTAGGTAATTTACTGTTTAGTTTACACATAACTAAGTTTATTTTTATTGCATAATTTTATTAAAGTTATTTTTTTTACATAACTAAGTTATGAAAACTAATTACCAAAATGATATTACGTTACTTAGTAACGAGTAATTGCGAAGACATATTCTAAATCCTTTTCCCATAATGATGCTGTAATAATTTAAAAACGATAGAATAAAAATTATTAACAGCGTTATTAAATCGAAGAAACCTTATTGTAAGAATTAATAATCTGGATTATAAGTTATTACAATACTGTTGTGAATATTAGATTTAGAATGTATTTTTATAATTGTGCGCTATTGATTGCAATATCAATTTTCATAACTCAGTTATGTAAAAACACTTATTATGCAGAAGAACTAGATTATTAAAATTAATATGAATTTTCTAAGTGTAGGCATGGTAGAAAAGAATAGCACAATATATTCATCGCCATTAACATTTATATGGCACATTTACATAATCTCAATACGTACGAAAAAACACAAAAAGAGTAGCCGGATCGTGTCAATGTTCACGTAACACATTGCGTCACAACATGTTGAGAATCGCCTTTACATTATCGACGCTTATGAAGTCCGTCATCGGCTGTGGCATTTTCTCCAACAATCGCGAAAAAATGTCCCCCACCTCCCACCCCGCCTTCTTCGCCCAATTCCGCACAGTTTCGTACGTATTAATAGGTTTACAAATGAATTCCATGCTACTACTTTTTTGAAAAGTTCCGAGTGTTTCCGATTTAGACCTGAGAATCCGCAGGAGCTTTTTCCGGCACATGATAATTTATACACCTGATATTTCGCCTTGATCTCATTGTTTTCGCGTTCGCCGGATGACGTAACGCGCGGGACGGGGTTGATTCAATTCGGGTGCGGCCGATACGCTCCATCGGCTTCCGTTCGATCCTCGGGAAAAATGGCACCCTCGCAGCCGGCGCGAAACTTTTCAAGGCGGATACAAGTTTGATCGCAAGCGAAGAGCTAACTGCAGTGAATTACGAGGAGGACGGACTCGCCCCGGGCGGGTTCGATCGAGTTGTCGCGCGCCTCGGCATATTCCCGGATATTAACCAATTATCCGGATTTTGATTGGCCCAAGTTCTCCCTACATCCGAAAACCGGCCTGGCGTGACTGTCGACTCGATTTCCTCGCCTTTAATTCGGCGGATTGAATTTTAACGCTACCCCCGTCGTCCTGTTTTAACGCTAAAACAGCGAAAACGGAAATTTAAGACATCATCTGGTCAAAGTAGGGGTTACATTATATTATTTAAAATCGAAATTGAACCTATTTCACTATCTTACTATCTTAGCTTCTACTACGTCGTAGAATCGATGGTTCAACACTTTGCGGTCCCACCCGAAAACGCTTGACCAATGTGTTCGAACTTCTCGAAGGCATAATACGAAAGTAGCCGCGCTTGTTTGGTTGATTTTCTCCTTATACAAATGTTGATATCTAAGTAACTATTGAACCTAGCGTATTCAAAAAACTTTTATCGTGAAGTTCATTTTTTGCTCTGTTATTAAACACCATAAAAGTTAACTTTTCTGTGAGAGCTTCACTTTCTGAGACCATCAAAGTCATGGTGCATTTTGAGCTGGAACAAAGTCAAACATAGATATAATCGATTTTTTCAGAGCATAAATTATATCAAGAGGATTAATAAAGGAATAGAAAACATACTTCTCTTCTCGTTTACGTGTGCTTGCAAACATTGTTCTCTTCTCCGCGTATATAAATTAATATTCTCATCGTCCGATGATTCTGACGAGATTCGTCTCACGACACGTCGACGAAATAACGGTGATACATCACCTATGACCATGTAATATGAAACAAAATAATATAAAATACGGCATAATACGAAACCAACGAGTAGACAAATAAACGAATACAATTAGAGAACACGTGTAAAATTGATAAATAATAAACCAATGACCGGCTGTAAGAAGCATATGTACCATCTACATCTTGAATTTCTTTATCCGAAGAAAAATCTGTGTCAGATAACATTTTTTTCCTTTTCCTCAGCTCACAATAGCGTTTACACCGCTAAGATCCGCCGATCGACTAGAATCGAAAGACTAGCTGCGAAAGAACAATCCTCTAACACTTGGAGCGATCGTCACTTCTTTTGACATAGCTACGAATCGCTGTTCATTTGTTTTGCATGTTGCCGATTGCTTAAAACCATATATGTTTCGATTTATCGATCGCACCAATGTTGTTCAGATTTAGCCAAGGTTTCAACACAAGACCAAAATTTCGGGAGGTCTCTCGCTTCCTTCCGTCACTTCTTTCCGTTATCGCGTTGTTCACCTTGCCGGAGCGCTTGCGCCAAGTACGAGTTCCATTTCTCGACGGTGGAAATGCATACGTTTCGCCGCCGGTAGGCATAATTTGCATAATGGGTCGCACGGAGAGTGGCTTTTCGTGTAACACAGAGAGGGAGAGAGAGAGAGAGAGAGAGACGTTCGCGTAGCGCGCGAGCTTGCGAGCTTGCGAGCCGTCGAGCCTGCGGAGGAGATTCCTACCGCTCGCGCCGCCCATTCATCGCGGGGATGGAAACGCGCGGTCGGACGAGATTGCATCTCTCGGCGCGCAGAAGAGGTCTCTAATAAGACGAAGGCGACGCGCCCGCTGAGATGAGCCTTTCCTGGTTGCCCCAGTCCTCCGAGAATAATCAACGAATCGCAGACTCCAAGTCGAAAGCTCCTTCTCTCCGTGGCACGCGCGACTCTGCATCACACACACGCACACACACGCTGGGAAATCGCGTGTCCGTGAAACGTTTAGTGTATTCATCATCCCCATTATCTTCATTTTCCGCCTATCATTTCGATTTCTCGATCGTTTCCGTCCTGCGAGCCGCGCTCCGGATTCTGTCGTGAATTCTTCCGAGTTGCCCGGGGAGTTGGTTGTTTTACGAATAGAACGGATAACCGGCGACTTATATAACATATTCACGGGAAGGAGAAGTGAGAAATCGCGATAATATTATAGCATTACATAGTGAAAACAGAGAGGGAGAAAGAAAGAGAGAGAGAGACCGTAAAGAAATAGGTCCGCTGTAACCTCTCGCAGATTCTCGCGAATACACAATCGGCGCGTTTGGAGAATCGTAAAATGTAAGCCGGCATCTCTCTCTCTCTCTCTTTCTCTCTTTTTCTCGACCAATGAAATATATTTGCCATTGGCAAATCGTGTACCACGTGTACCACCGCGACGGAACAAATGGCACGACGTTTGACTTTCTTGCCGAGGGGAGATCGCAACATTTGCCGAGCATTTCGGAGCGAAGATCCGTTGTGTTTATCTATCCTATTAGAAGCGACTAGATCTCGTCCTTAGAAACCGCGGAGTAGAGCCACGGTAGTTCCCTTTCTCTCTCTCTCTCTCTCTCTTCGTGCACACACGACAACGTTAGCTGGCTCGCCTCTTTCGTTCTTCTCTTCTCGCGTCACTCCACTTTATTCCCACTTTCATTTGCATCCTAACGCCTGGTGCGCGTTCGCCACCGCGTCTCTCACCTTTATTTTTTCGCAGCTTAACACCGCCATTAAATCTCCTCGACACCCGCGCTCATCTATTTCTCTACGAGGAGCGCGAAAAAATCCCCTTGTCCCGCGGAGATAGCGTGTCCCATATTTAACGACGAGGCTTCCCGCCGAGAAAAATATACGTAAACCCCCCGCGATTCAAAGTCGATTGAATTTTCACTTGACTCTTTGCCTTTTTGCGCCGGAGAGGGGGGGGTCTCTCTCTCCGTGAAACGCGGCTGTATTTTCGTATTTTCCGCCCGCGAGGAGGCTTCATTTCACGGCTCGCATTGTAAAAGTCTCCCACCGATGTTATTTACAGACCGATCTTATATTTAACACGTGCGACGCCGGGCGAATTTCACGTGTCCCGTCACCACCGAGCCAAGTTTCATTCGTCGAGCGCGCCTCGTAATAATTATGGAAGTATTTCATGGCTGCGTTTCATTTTAGAGCTGAAATATCAAACGACCTGAAACGGGTCGAAGTCGTCTTAGGTTCACCTTCAGATGCCTTCGTAGCCAATGAAACGACCTCTGCAGCGTCGGAAAGTGAACTTACAATGTTCTTAAATATAAGATCCGACTGTGAAAACAACCTAGAAGTCGATTCAGTGGAATCTATCAGTGCTCGCCGATCGAGGATTTCGCGGAACGATTTTTCCTTACGGCCGATTCGCTCATCCGCACTATACCGGATTAGTGCTGGCTGAAGGCTACTATATATGAAGCGACTGTTTAAATCAAACAGGCGTGTGAGCGTTTCGAACGATTAAATACTTAATCATGATTTCGCCGTGTTAATTAGCCAAATATATTACGCACATGTAAATCAATTCGGCAGCTTTAGTCTCACTCCCATCTTCGATAAGCATTTTCAATACTTTCCCGTTCAGTTCTGACTTGAAACTTGACATTCGCGTCTCGAAAAATCCGAGACTAGTAACGAACGGTAATTGCTATCGACGAAGCGCGTATTCGGCATTACATACTTCTTTCATATCGACTGCAAAAAGAGTGTCGTCTGACCGTCTATCGCGCATTCGTCAATCATAGATTCGCCTCGTCGTATTTTTCGCGTTTCGTTCGGAAGCATCGAAGAGAAAAACCGTCGCAATCGTCCTGTGGCCGACCGTACGCCAATCTGATGTAGCGCGGCCGATCGGATTCGCCGGTTACAGCGGGAACGAAAGCGACTCTGCACCGGGTGACGTTATCACGATGAGGGTCTTTCCGACCGCTCTCTGAGTCGTCGAACACCCGAAACTCGTGTAACTCGCGCGAAAGCTCGGCGGCCGCGTTCGGGACTGCCGGCTTTGCCGCGGACGATAATACACTCGGCCACGTGACCGCGAATTCGTCGGGCGTTCACGGATGGCAGCATCGCTTGGCCCGCGTCTTTACCGGTAGCCGGTGCGATTGTTGTTAACAATAACACCTTTCGCAATCACCCACGGAAATTTCGCAAACGTCCCCCAAATGCAGCGTAGATTCTGATCAGATTATTCAAACTTGTCCCGAACGAGTCTAAGATATTGCGATACCAATCGGAAATCCCATTCTTACCCCTGTTTATATATATTTATAAGGAAACGTTAAGAAAATGTTAGGCAAGACAAATGAGATCTGGCTGGGTCTCCCATTTAGAAACGCAACTTCATTCGGCTAATTAATCGGAATAGATCCCGATTAGATTCTATTTGAGATTCTCTATCTGGGAAATGTAGGCGCCATTTTATCCGCCCGATGTTTTCCCACAGTTTTATCATAATGGGTGGCACGTGTGAACGTCCAAGGTGAGCCCATAAGTGAAAATATTTGTCATACCGCGTTAAGAGCAGGTTTTTTCAAACGCGTGAAACGCAAGAGGGATGGCTGTCGCACAAAAATTAATATATGTCTACATATAGTTATAAAATCGTTGTAAAAAGTTGTAGAGATATGTAATTAAACGTTTGACTTAATCGACTTAAGAGTTTCATATTCATAATAAAAATATAATACACATTGTTACGTATATATATTAGAAACATTTATAAATGATTTCGAAAGGCAGTTGATGAAAATAATTGAAACGGCTTGAGTAGATACACGCTTTCTTTTATTTACATTTGTCAAGTATGTGCAAATGCTCGAAGCTTCTCATGTATTTTGTCCGATATGAATATAAAACGGAAACCTGAAAAGGAAAAAGGTAAACTTCGGGTAAACGGACAGAGAAGAAGTGGAATCTGCCCGGGTTTTCCCTTTAGCATCGCACTTTGGGCGAACGTTGGATGGAGAAAATGGAATCTGGTCCGGAGTTCCCACTTAGAATCCTCCCTCTTGAAACATCACACCTCCGAATCTTCACAGATTTCCCAATCAGGATCCATCGCTTGTTCGGGGAATCGGAATAGATTCCAATCAGATCCCAAAAAATTGTCTACGCGGCCAGTCGAACGTCGCGCGCGACATTCGGCGACGCGTCTATTAAAGATTAAAGATCCGCTTGTAAATCTCGGTGTTGTTTGCACCGGCGTTATTCGCATCCTCAAATAGACCCGTCGCTTTTTTTCCATTCTTGTTATGCAAACCAATTTGAGGAGCAGAGGGCAATCTTCCCGTTTGCTGCTCGATGAAGCGGCACGCGATCGACACAGCCCTTTGGTGTCCCGCTGGAACCTTTTTACACGTCCGGCTCCGTGGTTGCTTCCCTTTGCGCGTATCGATTAATTATTTTTCCCTTTATTTTCATCAACCGCGCTTCCCGCGCGTCGCACTCGCCGCGTAACAGCCTTATCAGCGAGCATGATGTCACATTTCTATCCTTCCTGGATAAAAATTTCTTACGATTTTCCCAGGCACCGTAGATTCCCGTATGAAAGGAAGAGAAAGCGAAAGAAATTCTTGAGAAATCCCGGGGCGACGAGTAAATGCCTTCTGTTTGTTTCCTACGCTGAGAAAAATTGTCCGATCAAGTCGTGCCTTTATGTTTGGAAAATTACAACGGATGCACGAAAGGCGAATAATTTTCCGATTAGGTTTCATCGGTCGGACAAAAGTGTCCATTACTCGATCGGATAACAAAAACAACGCTCGGACGGCATCGGTCCAATCGGTTTATCCGGCGGGAATTTTCCTCGGTGTACTGAAAATCGCGTGCTCGAAACATTACACTCCCGAGCAGAGTCTGCGGAGATTTCCCAATTGGAATTCACAATTATTTTGGGAGATCCTCCCCTCCAATTAGATGCTAAGAAATATTCTATGTGGGTTACGAGTGAAATTCGCTCGGCGGGAATCTCGCGATTTCGAGGTTCGCGCCGAGCGAAGTCGCGCGACAACGTGCGCTCGTTTTCCGAATTATCCTCGTTGCGATGACGATGACGGTGCGAGCGATCGACGAGAGCTCTCCCGGTGGAAGGACGGCCGTACGTCGCGCGTCGATATTACTATTATTTCGGAACGGGGTCGATCTTTCGCAAACGTTACATTAGTCCGCCCGACGACAAAGAAGTCGCATATCGAGTCGCCCTGTCTCGTCGGCGATTTCTTACGAAATATCGGCGCCTCCTCGTGATCAAGGCTGCGGCCTGGATACACCGGGGCTTTCCGTACGGAAATTTCGATATCGAGCTTTCAATCACTAATCTCATTCGTCTAACGGGGGGAATTCTTTTCCGCGTCTCTCCGATGAATTTCCCGACACGTCGATTCGCGCTCACGAGTGAAATATCGCGAAGAGGGAATGGAACGCTCGAGAGAGAGAGAGAGAGAGAGAGAGAGAGAGCGAGCGAAGATGGGCAAGAAAATCTCGAAATAATCGCTCTCGAAGATCGCTTATTATTGTATTATCGTTACTTTCACGAAGAGAATTGTGTGGATCCTGCGTTAATAAGGAATATCATTCCGGTAAACCACGTGCGTGCGTGTATATGTGTGTGTGCGTCAGCACGATAAAATCATATTTACGGTAATGAAGACGAATCACTTCGTCTTCGGACGAATCACTTCGTCTATCGGTGTACGATTACGCGGACGGAGGAAATAAATATAATGTCGCGTCTTATAAAATCCTAGATCCCGCGTAAATACGCGGTAAATCCTGTTCGAGCAAAATCGCTTCAGTCTTCTTCTTTCTCTCTCTCTCTCTCTCTCTCTCTCTGTCCCTCCTTTTCTTCCCCCCAGTCACTCGTTCATCCCCACCCTCGACATTGTACCGATATTACTCGGTAATTCTTCGTTACCGTAATTAAGTCCAAGTTCTTCCCGTGCGTCCTGCGAATCGCTCGCATTTAGGTCAGATTCATTCTTACTTGCCGTGGGTTGAATAATATCACGAGCGTATCTTTACTCGCACCTCTCAGAGCTATCTTCCGTCCCTCAGATGAAATTCAGGGGCTACTTTCAGACCCTTAAGCTCGGTTTGCGCCTACTTAGATGGCCTATGGACTAATAAAAGCTTATTTCGACGATACTGCCACTTATTAACTTCTCTCCGGAACTTCTTATTCTATTTCTCGCAGAAAACAAAGTGCTAAAATCAAGTAAACGTAATTACCTGATTTGAGAGCTTGAAAATCATGGGATATCTTTTATCAATTTGTGTATATTTCAACAGCTCGTAGTAAATACTTCCTCGAACGCAATAATATTTTTATTTGTTAATAAATTACTGAATGTAAGCGTAAAATAGTTCTAAATTTCAGAGAATATTCGTTAAAATTATATAGTGCTTTTTTGTTCCATTAAAGGAACTTCGTGATTTTAAATTTAGATTCTTCTGTTTAGTGGATATTTTCTAAAAATAAATTCTGATATTCTCGATATTATGAATTGTAATACTTCGTCGCAATTGTTTCGGCACATTCAAGTAAATATTTACTTGTACGGAGGAAATATATAGTCAATTTTATATTTCTTCTTCCAGTAAATATTTGCCAAAGAGTATTGCAGTATATACAATCATTTCACTTCGATCAAGTAAATATTACTCGAACGGTAGCGTGTTTGTTTCAATGTGTGTATTTAATTTTAACGCTGTCTTGCACAATCTATTTCGACGCTGAAACACCGAAAATGGAGATTTAAGACGTCATCGAGATGAAAATAGGAGCAAATTGTCAGAATCGAAATAGGGCGTATTTTGTTATCTCAGCCCCTGGCCGTGTGATAGAATTCAAGATTCAACGTAGGTCCAAAATTTCGACTCTGGGTAAAGCGAGAAAAATCTGGCGATTATCCCGGAGAACGTTCCGCAGTGCCGTTTATAACGGTTTGTGATTCACGTGTGCGTTTTGCAACGCGTTCTGCCCGCGACTGCCAAATTCGTGCACGGCTGCCGCGAGAAAAATGAAGCGGCACGCGCAGCGACGTAGCGTCGTGTCGCGCCGCGTCGCGATACACAACGTCGAAGTTGGCCACCGCGTGTGCGCAATACTTGGATTCCCAAAATACGGGCATTATAATTGGCCGGCCGACACCCACGATTTATACGGAGGCAGCGTCGCTCGCGGGACACCGATTATAATAAATAACCGGCGGCCTTGTGTCTCTCGTGCGACTTAGCACGTCGCTTCGAGGCGATCCGGGAGGAGAGGCGATTCAGATTCGACATATTTCGAAGTACCCCTACGGAAAATTCGTTGGGATCTGCTTGGAATTTACTCCCGAACGAACGATGTGATTCTGATTGGGAAATCTATGAAGATTCGGATCGGAGGTGTAATGTTCCAGAAGCGAGATTCTAAGTGGAAATTCCAGGCAGATTCCATTTTCTCTATCCAACGTTCGCCCACAACGCGATTCTAAAAGGAAAACTCAGGCAGATTCCATTTTCTCTGTACGACGTTTGCCCAAAGTTTTCTTTTTCTAGGTTTCTAATTTATATTCATGCTTAACAAAATACATAGAAAGCTTCGAGCATTTGCGCACATTTTACGAATATAAATAGTTAAAAGGTGTATATACTCAAGCTGTTTCAATTATTTTCATCAACTGCTTGTTGAAATAATTTATAAATGTCTCTAATATATATGTAACGATATATATTATATTTTTATTCCGAACATGAAACTCGACAATTAAATTAAACGTTTAATTACGTATTTCTTCATTGTGCAGACAAATTGGGATCTCAAATAGAGATTCTTAATTGGGGTCTAATTGAGATTTATTCCGATTAATCAGCTAAATAAAGTTGCGACCCTAAATGAGAAACTCAGACAGATTTCATTTGTTTTGCCCAATATTTTCTTAAAGTTTTCTTATATAATTGCGATAAGAGTGGGATTTCTGATTGATATCTCAATATCTTACACTTATTTGGGATAAGTTTGGGTAATCTGATCAGAATCTATGCTACATTTGGGAACGTTTGGGAAATTTCCGTACGGAAATTTCTGTAATTTCCTTTCCATGAGAAATTACCTCTTTACCAGCGGCGCGATTTTCTGTACATCCTGTTTATGTATGTACACGCGTAAAATATACAGAGTGTGTGTCGCTAAGTGTCCCATCCGTCTTACGCTTGTAGTTCAGGTCAATGCGAATGAAAAAGTCCTCTACTATTTTGCAAACATTCACGCAAAACGTTGAGTTATTAATGATTAAAAATGGCCGCATGTATAAAGGCTTCTTTAATTAATAACGAAAAAAATTTGCGCGTTTAAATAATTTAAATATTAATTGCTATTAGATATTAATTTAAAATATTAATATTATTAAATATTAAATATTAATACTAGGATAGTAAAGGGCTTTTCTAATTTTTTTCGACTAGACATTTTTTATTCTTACGATAAATTAGAAAATATTTAAATTTAAATGAATATCGCAAAATATGTAAAATGCCAGAAATATAATGCTTCATCGGCGCGTACGCGAAAGCGTTAATAAATGGATCCGGTCGAACCTAATTTTGTTATTCATGGGTCAATAACTCAAAACCTCTCGTGGCTGTTTACAAAATGTGGTAGAGGACTTTTGTTCACATTGACCTAAGCTACAAATATATGACAGATGAGGCACGTAGTGACGGATACCTTGCATATTTATAAGTCTAATTCTGATTCCTCCGCGAACAGAATTCCGCCCCGAATTCTGTCGCGAATTGTCACGAGTTGTCTCAAGCGGGCTCGACGTCTAGTTAGTTTTAATATTTGTCACAACTCTGGCAGTTATTTCCAAGGCACAGCAGATGCGCGTAGCGCGCGGCACGTGCTCTCCGGTTAAATCGAAATGTCGGCCTGAGCGTGTGGCGCGATTTGAAAGATATCTCTGCGATTTGGCGACTCGCACGATTGCAGAGTCAGAAGCCGGATGTGAGCGAAGAGAAAAGCGAACATTACTCTCGCGCGTCGCTTGTGGATTTTCCTTGTGACATCTAGTCGAACATCCGCAAGAGAAGTTTCTCTCCCGCTGAGTTCACATCTTGAATCTCGACATTTTCGTCCTATGATACACTTTTAATTCTACGATATACAATAGAAACTAAACTAGATTTAATTCTAACGATATAATTTATTCCTACTTTGATCGTGACGGTGTCTTACGTTTCTTTCCATTTTCACTTCGTTTCTTTTTTTTTTTTTTTTTTTTTTACGTAAAGATAGGTTGTTTTGCTCATGTGAATAATCGAAATATCGAGAGCATTTGTGTAACTTTGAGATTGTATTGAAATTAAATCTGTGGAATTAAAGGTTCAACGGAGAAGTTAAGGGGATGCTGGGTCGACGGCCGAACTTCGACGGGAAAGCGCCCTCCTCTATAAACGGAACTAACAATGTCAGTGAATTATTGATATTGTAAATGTGGTATGGGAGCAAGCGCATTTGAAGGGGCACGCGAGGGGATATAGAAATATGCGGGAAATTACGATGGAACGAGTGAATAATTCAGGAGAGAGAGAGAGAGAGAGAGAGGAAGAAATAATACATTACTACTGCTCTCCTTACCATTCTACACCTATATATACCCGCGCGTACAGATGTATAAAACCCATTCAACCACCTTACATTGTTGGTTAGTTTTTTATCTTAACTTTATCGATACATTATTGTTCTCTAATGTAGTCCAAAGTGCATAGTACAGTGATTTTCTACAGAACTTATATATTTTAATAGAACGTTTCCATAAGTTGACAATTGTACGCATCTAACAATGCAAGACTATGTGCACATTTCAAATTTTTTTCACTCTTAATTTCCAGTTTTTCATTTCGCATTGTGTAAATTGTGCACTTTATACGTTTAAAATGGTTTCCAATTTCATAAAGCCATTTCGGAAAATAGCGGAACTTGTAATGTCTAATAATCACCGGTCACTCCAGCGTCTCTTTGACAGTATCGTTATAATTTTTTTTTTTATTTTTCTATAGGTAATCTAAGCAGGCGTAAATTGCCCTCAAGAGCAGAATTGGGAAAATTTTGTTTGAAATAATAATTAATAAATAAACCTATAAATAATATTTTTATTTAGAAATCACAAAATAATGATATCCTTCTAAACAATTTATTTAAGTTAATACACACAAATAATTTATTTGTTATTTGCATTATTTCTTATTCGTGTTATTTATTATTCATTATTTATTATTTGTCTTGTTTGCTTCATTTTACAAATATAACAAATAATTAATAAAGATTTGGTTTACTAAGCATTATCTTAGCATATTATTGAAACAATAATATAATGGTTTTATAATATTTTAAGTAGAAATAATGTGATGGGATAACAATGAGATGAGTTCGCACACACGCGCACACACACGGGCGCGTGCGCACGCAAATAACAAGTGACAAATAATAAATAACGAATAATTACAGTCACGCTAATAACGAATATTGTAAATAACGAATGACGTGAGTAACGAATAATACGAATAACGAACGAATGAACGAAAATAACAAATAAAATTTTAATGAAAAACTGTAAATAACGCACTGAACAAAGATACACTCTAACAATTCCAAGTCCCGCTTCAGAAAATAGTCAAAGTAGTATCTTAATTTCGACTCGGGATGTCACTTGCGATTGACGCGCGGCTGATCGATTGCAAAGCGTGACAGTGAAATTATTAAATTATTAAAGTATTAACAAAAGAAAAATTACTCAACAAATTCAAAGTTCAGTCGCGCTAAAGTGATCGGAGCTACCTCGATAAGAGAGACACTTCTTGCGTTCTCACCGAAAGAAATTCCACGTCTTCATCAGCGGTCTCCCCCTCCCCCCCCCCGTGCAGACGAGGCACGATTGATACCGACGCGTCCGCAATTAATCCCGAATCGCTCAAGGGGCCGTGCAAGAAGCGGAACGCTCATGTTGACACGATGAACTCGGCGAAAGAAGGAGAAAAACGACAGAGAGAAGCGGCGAGGAAGGAACGCGAAATTAGGAAAGACGGAACGAAATTAGATTAACGCGACGAGCACGCATTCGCGCCACGCGCGACCCATGGCGGACATTGGCGGACGGGAGGAAGAGGGAGGGGGTGAGAGAGAGACGAGAAAAGAAAAAAAGGCGAGAAGAGAACCGGAGAAAGAGAGGAAGGAGTAATCGCGCCTGTCTTCCCCCTCGGGGCGGGGGAGAGGG
>NW_014554796.1:802903-817195 GCF_001313825.1 Dinoponera quadriceps
GGGGGGGGGGGTCTCGAGAATCGAACGGAACCGCGTGAGAAAAGCGACGGCGTTCGAAATAATCTGCGAGTCGCTCTATAAATACAATAACGACATTCAGTCGTGTGCGGCGCGTCGCGATGTCCGGATGCTCACCCCGTGCCGGTCCGCGATCGGCCCGTTCGCTAATTGCCGGCTTCGTTGGCGAACAATTGGCGATCAGTGAGCACCGTCGGCCGAGAGATCGCCGATAACACCGCTCGGCTGTCCTCCCCTCGCCGGGACTCTCCGATCCGCGCGAGATTCGGTATGTGAGGACAGGCGGTCTCGTCGAGCGAAAAGTGCGTATTTTCCTTCGGGGGAGCCGACGACCGTGCGGAAACGTCGAAAGCACCGTGTCTCGCTATTACATAATGCGCGGAATCGAACGATCGGGTCGCCGCTGAAGAATCCGCGTGAGTCGACACGGACGTGTAATCTGTAATCCCCGAGGGAAATTGGCCGCGTGAAGCGCGCGAGGTCCGCAGGTGTGGTGATTCCCACCGTGTCGACGGATTTCGCGAGGATATTTTCGCGGTATCTCGCGAAAGCGCGTCTCCCAGCGAGCGCCTCGTGCTTCTACCGGCGCGCGGACTCCTCGGAAATCTCAAGTCGATGAGAGCTTGCGAGGCTCAGCGCCGTGTTCTCAGTGGCGTATCTCCGGCCCGCCACTCGGAAATTCGCTGAAATTATTGATCGATCGGAGTTCAATCGTGTACTTTTCCAACGAAATTACGCCCCCCCCCCCCTCATGTTTATAGTGCGTGTAAGTGGTAAATGTTAATTTGAAACGTTCGAAGTCGAGGTAATCATATGCACGCGATATCACGAGTACGAGTGTATTGGGAGTTTTTATTTATCTCAACAATGCCGTATTTATGAGCGCGTCGATTGATCTAATAGAGACGCGCACGGGTGATAGGAAGAGGTGTGTAATCGTTGAAATATGTACGTGCGTGTTTGGATTTCGAGTATTGGGAGAATGCGAGGTAAGACGAGGACACTGAGAGGACAGGCTTAATGAAGACGAAACGATCTTAATTGAGATGTTTATTGAGATTGTTCAACGCATGAATTAAACTCGGACGTTGTATAACTAAATTGAGACCAAGAGGTAAATTGAAAGAGAATCTTCTTTTCAAAAAGAGCCTTTCGACTTCATCTTATCCTACAACTTGGGAGAGCGTTGATGATAAAGCGAAATGGTCGCAGGCAAAATGATCTTCCGTCGTTGACGTATAAATCACGAATTTATTTTATTACATTTTTCTTCCCTTATGTCAAATCCTGCACAAAATTCGCGTGTCTAGTGTTGATAAATTTGACGAACCACTCGATCTTCCACAGACTATGAATACAGGCTTGTGCAATTTATGCGCTAAATAGTATCAACAAAATTATTCCTTTGTTGCGATAATATTCAATAGTAATTGAAATGATTAAAGAATATGGAAATACGCAACCCTATCTTTCCCTATTCAGTTGACACCTTCTCGCGTCAAGTAGTAGATGCGAAATTATGCATGTTTCACGAAATGACGGGATTGAGAATTGACACGTAAAAGCACAAAAGACCGATCTACTGTGAAATATAACACGTGACGTGTGATTTACTTACCTCTTTTAGTATCTCACCACAAACACAAGTTGCCAGACACGTCATCAAACAGTTCGTAAAATTACACCGGATTTATCGGCATTCGTAAATGCCTGCTATTGTTCGTCACGGACGAGCACGTTGACTCGCCTCTCTCTTTACGTGCAAGTCTAAGTAGCTGCGACGTCTTTAGTAGCGCAGTTATTTCTGTACAGCGATTTCCCGTCTTACCCCGCAGACCCCATGTTGCTTCTCGTCTCATAAATTATGAATTTTACATCGTCGCACGTTCGAAACCAAATAATTCTGAAATTTACCTATAATTGTGCATAAATACGTATAACCTGCACACTAGTTTTTAACATTAAAATAGTTCCTCGTGAAAAATCTGATCTTTAGTCCGGGAGATGTTAAAAAGAAACCTGAAAAATAGCACTGATCTCGAGGAGCACAGGTGATTAAAAAGTGTGCAAATATTTCAGCTCTCGAACGCTCGAGTCTCTCTCTGATTCTGCGAGTTGGATGTTTCAATATATACGTGGCACCGGTTTCATCCTCCGCGGGGATTCTCGCTTTTCTCTTATTAGCGGACTCATTTCGCCTCGCAACCTCTTTAATCGGCGCGGGCACAATTTTAGATGAGTCGACGCGCGGCGTCGCGCGTCATTTTTAACGCGGCCGCGCGCGCCGGCGAGACGCGCGACTACGACGAAGAGCGTTGAGTGGGAAAATCGGCAGCGAGAGATCGCGATGGAGCGGCTGAGCGTGGCGGAAACGCTGCGCCGGAAGGACCGGAGGCGCCGCAGGGGGTGGACCGTGGTTGGCCACGAATTGCGGTGAGTACATGAAATAAATCTCTCGGCGGGAATTTGGCCGCTCCGCCGGGCGCGAAGTATTTCCTCGTGACGGCCGAAACGCACGGCCGGCAGGTGAGACCGTCACGGTGAGCCGCGCGGCAAATAGGAAATGTGTCTTCCGCCAAAAACGCGGCCTGGAAAGCGTTAAAAATAAAGTTGCATCGCAAGCGCGCGCGTCCGAGACGACCCGACGAGAGGCGATTTGAATTCCTTTCAAACTGTGCCGATGATGTTTTAATTGAAGCAAACGTCGCACGCACGCCGGCCGTGTCCCGTTCGACGACGACGAGTTGTTCAAAGTCCGATCGAGACGGTCTGTAATCCGCGACAGGGACGGCGGGTTCTATTTGTAATTTTATGTGTCGTATAATACTGGAACATCCGAAAAGATTTGTGCGGTTTTGCTTTCTCAAATGCTCTCTCTCTCTCTCTTTCGAGAATGGAATTCTCCTCCGAATTCCGTCGCGAGTTACAGATCGCCTGAAATGTGCGTCTTAGATCGATTTTTTAAGTTTCGTTTCTTCCCGAATTTTCCGCAGATTCCGTCGGTTGTTCTGGTACAAAAATCCGTTTAGGAATATTCACGTGTGTGTTCGGTTAAAACCTGTTACATTTATTTCTTTCTTTTAAAAATTTTCTCTTAGACATTTTATAACTGTAGGTTTTAGGTCATTTACGTGATTAGGAGATTGGGAAATACAATCGTCATACAGGGAAAAGTATGGCCATGTTATTGAACATTCTTTTTTCTCAATCGACGTAAAATGCAATAAAACGGATGAAAAATGCATAATTTTGCTGATTCAATCTATTTATAGAAAGAAACTACGATTTGAAAGATCCTTTTGTGCGTCCTAATACGGCCAGACGAAGTGAACGGATTGATCCGCTTCCCGATGAGAACATCCACGTGCAAACGACGTGGAGTCCACGTAAGGAAGTCGATTCCGCATCAAATCCACGTCGATTCCACGGATGTTTTCATACGGTTCTGATGCAAATTGGTTAAGTACAGTGGAAAAGGATTAAGCTATAGTTACAGTATAAGTACAATAAAGCTCAATAAAAACCTTGTGGTATAAATATAAAATGATTGAGATTAATTAATGTCAGGTTGTTCGAAAAAAACACATTAAGTTAAAGAAACTTCACGCGCGCAGCGTGATTAATTATATACACAGGAAGAAATTACCCAGGCAATATAACGTCTGAAATCGAGACATAAGACGTCTTACAAACATCATTAAGACATCTTAAAAATATCCTTCAGATGTCTTGTGTCCCGATTTGAGATGTTATGTTGTCTGGATAGCGTCTGTTCAAGACTTATATCATAATATACAAGCAATATATAATCTTATATAAAGATAACATTTATTTACACGAGGAAATTCCATATAGTTCCACTAAAAATATATTTTTGTGTTATTCAAAAATAATTTCCTTGAACTGGTGGGAAAAAGTGTCGGACAGAAAGAATGATATGTTTAAATTTGCTATGCGACAGAATGATATCAGCTTGAAGATGTCGTTTTTTCCGTCCAATATTTTCTCCACGCAACACATAAAAATTCTTCTTGAATAACACGAATGTGATATTTTTCGCGGAACTAAGTAGCGTTACTTTATGTGGGCAGGTTTGGTCTTATAATATCGTATGTTCTTAGTATGAAAACATCTTGAATTGATACGGATAATTTTTTCTATATAATTGTCGAGATACTTTCAGACTGTCCCGATTTTAGACGTTATGTTACTTGGGTGTTCCAGAATCTTGCTTTCCTTACCGAAATTTTCGAAATGAAGTAAAACAAATTTTCGAAATGAAGTGAAACAAAATATACCTTCTCGTATATCATTTATTGTATCCAATAATTGTCTCGACTCGCAGTAATTATACGATTGTATCGAGCGATAAGATGATCCGCTGGGAAAATTGGCGTACCCGCAAACCGTCGGTAAGCCGTGTACATCTGCTGATAAAGCGTCCATAGTACCACGCCATCTTTCGCGATGCTGGCTGGATTCACTTCGGCTTGTTCCCCCGTGTGTCCTGTATCTGACGAGCGAATCGATATCGCCGTTTCGTCTTGCAATTTTTCGCGCAACGAGGTCGATAAAATAGATCCCACGGTACGCAACATTGTAGGTGTCATACCCGCACGCACTAACAAGGGAGTGTCAAATCGCTGTTACCTTCGTCCGAGAGAGTAAACGGCATTGCTTCCGGTTCACTTCAGATGACCCCGAATTCACAGACAATTGTTCACTTATTCATTAATCGAAATTAGAATTAGACCAGAACTCGGAGCGGGATTCTTCATTTGCCGGAAAACATTCTCCCCGAGATAAATCTTCTCCAATTAACTCGGGCACACCGAGAAGGAGGTTTCTTCGGATTTAGTATACCGAAAGTACTTAAACATTTATTCGTGGGATTTAAGGTTGTATCACAGGTTTCCCGTGAAATCAACCTTATATCTCGCAAATAAACTTTTGTGTATTTTCTTCTCACTGTGTATACGCGTTTGACTTGAATTTGCTTACTACAAACAACATTTTGCTTACTACAAACAACGATTTTATATCAAATATAATTTCGTTTGAATGAAACTGTTGCTTCACGAAAGTAAACCGCATTGTTTGGCAGAAGAAGCAGCATTATTTGGAGGAAATAGTAACTTCGTTTTCGGTGAGAAAGAAATTAATATTTCATATATTAAGTATCGTCCCGTTGAAACAAAAAGAAAGTTCTTCGATGATCTTTCTAACATGGCGTTAGTTCTTTCAAATGATCTATTGCTTGTGACAACATCGCAATGTTCGGCCGAATATACGAATATACGAAAGGGAAAAATATCTGCGAAAGATAAATTCGTTTCAACCAAGGAAGTGTTGTTTAAATCCCGAGAAATCTTTTCCTCCGCATAATCCCGCGTCGGGTGATTTTTAATCATACACCGATTCTCCGCTGTGCGCGGGGGATTATCAGGGATGACAAATTTCCGGTCTCGTCCCACGATGATTTCGATCGGGGGTGGGTCTCGAATAAAGGGTTGCGAGCGGCACGTGTAGTGCAAGTCAAATAAAGGGGAATTAATGCGGCACGAAGCTGCTCGAAATACGCTTCCGCTTATCGTTATCGTTCGTTGTTTGTTCGTTATTTCCGCTTCGCTTTCCTTCGCGGGAAAATCCGCCGGAGCGGGAAGCGAACTCGCGATCCTCGTTTGAGGGATTATTCGATCGGACTTCCTGCTGATTAACGCGAACACTTGTCGCGGATTAGAGTCGCGCGCGTTTCTCCGAAAATAGTTCGTTTAAAGGATTAAGGTGAAAGGGAACGGGACGCGCGGTGATTACGCGTTACGCAGAGATTCGCGTTACGTAATGCCGCCAAGGGAGGTTAACAGGGCGCATTCAGCGTTGTTCCAGCGCGGCTTCACTCGGATTTCCCAGCGCACCGTTTCGAGAATTTATCGTTCGCGGTGACGCAAATTTCGGACGAAGCGATGCGCTCGATGCGAGAGCGAAACATCGCGCGATTATCCGCAGTTCTTCTCACGCGATGACGCTCGGATTTATCCCGCGGGTAAAGCGAAGGGGAAGTTCCCCCCTCCTCCCGTTCTCCCCCCTTCCTCCTCTTCTCTGATCGAGTGATTTTTTATTGATATGCAGGGTGAGCTCTGTTGTTATTGTCCGAGATATAGAAATGTTGATATTTCATGAAATGCGTGTGATGTCTCGCGAGAACGGCCGAACGGTTTTGTCCGCGTTTGGTTCGCGGCATTTTTATCGTTTCGACATTCTCGCGTGCAGGGAGGGTAGCGGAAGTATTTTTTACGATAGCGCAGAGATGCATGACGTGAAATATTCTCGTGAAAAGATAGCGTATCTCCATTCCGTTTGAAATGATTTGAACGAGTAAACGGTGGTAATCGAAACTCGTCCGTTGTGGATAGTCGCGACAAGCCGTTGTTTAAAGGTCACTTGAGACTTGATTTGTAATGCACGGCAGGATTTGGAGCTGGGATTTGATTTGTGACACGACGTATCGTATAATATATAGAAACATTTGAGAATCTGCAAGATAATGCGTAATTCAGGTTGTTTTTATCTTTCGAATGAATTATAAGCCATTTAAAGTGGGTTCCAAGCATAGCGAGAAGCGGCAAAACTGGCGAGATATTTTCGGTACAGATCTAAATTTATTAAATGTGGCCGAGCATTTGAAGAAGCTAATAAAACAGAAGTTAAAAAGGCGGAAGCTAAGAAGCTAAGAAGATATTCCAATTGAGTAGCGCAATATGAATTCGCCGTCTTACACGATGCACACTGAGAGAAATCCCGCTTAAAACAGTCATTCTCGACTTCAACTGCATCTTCTTCTAGTTTCAAATCAAAAGATACACGGAAAGAAAATTAGGCTTAAATCAATGATAGATATTCTCATGTACAGTGTGAGGAAAATGGAAAATCTCGAAAAATATATAATCATCAGTAAATAGATCTCTGTAAGCCTTGCAACTTTTATCCGAAACACTTTTCTGTAAAACTGATATTTCTCGAGATTTCTCAGGATTTCCATACTTTCTCCTCGCCCTGTATAAATAATCATATTATTGACTTCTTCGAAGATTTTTAATTTGGATTTAATTCATTGCTACATTTTATCGACGCGAGTATCGCTTGCGCCCAATTCAAGACCAAAAATCTAAGAGTATTATAATATTCTCGCTTATATGTGAGAATAACTATCATTGATTTAAGACTGCTTTTTCTGCACGTGTAATGGCAACATGCACGTAAGATAAATATCACTGACACTGTGCTAAAACTTGCCAGAAAATTGGCTCTTCCGACTGTAATTCCTTCGCTCACACGACAGTAACAAACAACGACAAATGTTTTCCTCCGTGCGATATTTTCCGGTGTGGAAGAGGAGAAGAAAGAACGCAAAACGCATAACTGCATGTACGCGGCACTTTGTTCCGCTTCGCCTGCGGTGACGTCGATTTATTTGAGAGACTTTGAGAGAGCTAAGATACAGAAATGGATTATTCGTGTGCGTCATCGGCGCGCCGTCGTTAATATTCGCGCGCCTCGCCATACAAAGCTGCGCTCGTAATCTCTCGAAGCTCGCGTAAATTGGCAATGCTTGAAATGATTTCGCGCCGGTGATTAATAATCAGGCGTCGTCGGGATTTCCTCGCGTGAAACGCTGACGTACGCGTACGTAACGGCCATCGCCAGCCGCGAATCGATCCTATCACCCGCGCGAAAGAGATACACACAGGTGTGTATATTCGCGTTACGTGGGCGCGAGTTGTTAAGTGCTGCCAGAAACTTCGCGGCCAATCACGCACGTAACTATCGAATTACCTCCGGCCACTCTCCGTTCATCGTCGAAGTGATGTTATTGCGAGCCGGAAAACCGGCGAGATCGCGAAGGAAAAACCCAGCCCGGCCGATTAAATTACTCCTTCGTCGAAGAAACGCCGAAGGCTTCTTCGAGGAGGGACCGATAAGACGCGAAAATCAAAACTATTCATTAGTAACTATTTATTAGTAACGACGCGCAATTTTTTGCGCTTAATTATCGGCCAGGAGAAAAGCATCAAAACCGACATATCATTTGGTTTTTAGACTCTAAAGCCCCGTTGAAGGTGCAAAATCAATATCTATTTGCATCGATGCGAACTGACAATACTTCCCTACCAAATTTTTCCGTTGTTTTGTAAACGTTATTGTATATTTTCGTGCAAATAACTATTTCTTAAGATGTTTGAGGACCGACGTTTCTAGAAACTAGGCCCCGATTTTGACGTATCTATGACACTTACAGAGAATTATGAAAAAAATGAAATAAAAGCACTGAAATTACGTTATATTGTACATTTATTATACAGGGTATTCCGCGAATAAATGAACAAACTTTGCCAGCATATTTGGGAGGTCATTCTGAACAAAAAATGTTATATAAACAATGAATCGGTTCAGCTCCGTTATCGAGATATGGATCGAAATACTAATACGTTTAGTTATCGCGTTAGGCGATTACATTCCCGTTTTCATTGAGATGAGCTGCTCGTCTCTGCGATGTTTGTGTTGTGAAGTGTTAAGAGTAAATATTGACTTAGCTATTGATGTTCCGTCCCATACAAAGCGGCAGTGTTACATCATCTTCGCCGTTCGTCCCTTAAGTGTATGACATCGAGTGCTGTTCGAAAATGCCGGAAAGTTTTTCATTCGAGGAGCACGTCGATATGTTGTTTGTGTACGGCTTTTGCTATAAAATCTTATATTGCTTTATATAAATGCTATATTATTATATATTATCATAATATGCTATATATAAAATGCTATAATTATACTATATATAAAATGCTATATATATATAACTATATATAAAATGCTATGTATAAAATGCTATATATTATTCTATTAAAATTATTATTATGTATATTCCCTTGCAAATAACTATTTTTTAAGATTTGAAGAGTTACGCTCCTAGAAATTAGAGACTAAAACTGATATACCGAATGCCTACAGAATGTTATCAAAAAAGTGAAATAAAAACACTGAAATTACATTATTTTGTATTGTTGTACATCCTTATATGTTATATTTAATCTTATATATATACACGTTTTGAAACTTTAAAAATTTTACGATGTATGCTTCTTTATTATTTGGGGAGGAACCCCCTGACTTTTTCTTTCCATTTTGAACAAACAAACAAGAAAACAAGAGAAAATTAATCGCAAGTAGCTTCACCGTGTTCTACGAAATGATATTTCACAACAAAGTTCAGGTATGTCGGTTGAGAGACCAGTAAATTCATGTATGGCAATTTATAGAACAACTAATCCTAAATTTTCTTGCGTAGCTTAATGACAGAAGATAGAGATTATCACAAGATCCAGTGAAAAGAGAGAGAGAGAGATTGAAAATATATAAACTCACACCATATAACATTATTGGATAAATGACTTTACCGTCGATTTGTTATTTTAATTTTCACATGAATATAGCTCAACAAAACCTTTAGCGCAATGGGAGATCAAACGACGCTGGAAACAAAACCGAACACGTTTGCAAACAGAAACCGCCATAGTCCCAACTACCGTACTACAGTAGACGAAATTCGTATTTCGACCGAGTTCAGTGCTTTACAGTGAAAAAACAAGGGTATGTCGGTTTACCATACCTCTGTGCTACTTTTGGTTTTTTCCCTCTACGAGGTGTTCGGCCGGTAGACTGGGAAAAGTACGTGGAACTTCAGAAACTTTCTTACCCGGGAAAATCGGTGAATTGTCGAGGGAATTTTTCACCCGACATCGACTCGGTAGATGTGCGTTATCGATTCCGGGGAGTATCGTCAATCGCGGTTGCGCCGCGGAATTACGTTCTACTTGTCCGTTGAAGACGTTCAGAGAGAGAGAGAGAGAGAGAAAGAGAGAGAACGCACGCTTTCTCGATTTCCCGATGATCGCATGAACTTGCCTCATCCGCGAAATTAAGCCGGCTCTAGTTTGCGCGCGTACCGGTGCATACCGGCGAAACAGAGGAATTCTTCGGGTCGATCGTGTCCTCCGGATATCTCCCTCCGGCACGGTTCTGCTTACACTCGAAGCTCGAGCCTGTCGGCCAATTCGCGTGCGTCTAAACAGACAATAATTCATCGCCTCGGCGATCCGAGCGCAGCCTAATCTCATAAAAGCGAATCTTTCCGGACGATCGTCGTTGCCTCCAAGCAAAATACACAGGCGCGACTATCGACACGATTGTACCGACGGTTTTACGATCGTTTTGATCCTCTCCTTCTCTCCCGCGATATTAGCGAATTGTAATCTTATACACGAAGCGTGTCTCAAATTTCAACGTTCTCGTTTACGTAGAAAGCGAGAGAGAGGGGGGAAGCTTGAGATCGAATTACGTATTTATCGTATGAACGGTTTCGCAAAGGCAATTCACGCAAATGCGCCTCGAAATTGATGACAGTCTCATGTATCCCGTTCTAATTAGCGAATTATTAATCACCAGTCACAGGCCCGTCAACATCGTCGCAATAATCACCGATCGATCGTCGCGTTCGTTTATCAGGTCGAACTACCGTCAGTCATTATTAGAAGAGAAGCACCAAAATTGATACAGATATAATAAGCTGACATATTTCTTGGACATGTTTCTTCTTCACGTACCTCATGTTTCTTGTTGACTTGTTTGCTTGTAAAATACTGAACCCTGTCGGACGGTACGTGAAATTCGTCTAATTCGTGTACGATGAAGCTGAAGCGACAGTTTCTGTTCGCGAGCACGTTCAGTCGTGTTATTATAATAGATGTTTAAATAATTCTCTAAATAATTATTTAAGTTTAAACAGTAATTATTATAATAAATGCCGCTTGCTTTTCCGTTGCGCCGAAATTTTTGCTGAGCTATCTTTTCGTGAAGATTGTGACAAAAAGTTGACAAATCAGCGATAGGTAATTTATTTGACAATGCTATTTTACAGCGAAGAGATATGCATATACAGAAATATAACGTATCTTATATTCCTAGAGTGGCTGGGAAGCTGAACTCCAAGTCCATCTTATACGGAAATGGAAATTTTTCAAGTTTTAAAAACTGCGCAAGACTAAAGATACGTAAAAGAATATGCAATGTACAAAATAATATATAATATAATAATAAAATTTCGGTGCTTTCGTTTGATTTCTTTGACAATGTTCTACAGGTATTATGGATGTGTCGGTTTTGAGGCTAGTTTCTAGAAACGTCATGTTTCAAACGTCTTAAAAAAAGTTATTTGCACAAGAAAATATAACAGTAATAATAATAACATTTAATAGAGTTATATAATGCGTGCTGGTTCGCACATGAATATCAATTTTACATTTCCACCGCTCCAAAGACAAAGTGGCGCATCGATTTGGATGCTTTCCGTCCAGCGAAGGTTTCCGCGATAAAACGGAGAGCGAAGCAATCAACTGTCCGTCCGCACCGTTCAGCACCGTTTAGACCTCGCTGATAGTCGCGAATCGGGCCCGTCGAGCTGCACCACGTTCGGCGGGAAATTCCTTCCGCTCGGACAGACATTTATTCCCGCGGTGGTTCTCGCGGAACGCGTTGCCGGAACGCGAGGAATAAGATGAATTATGAAACGCGCTGTGTTATTCAACTTCATCGGAGCAATTGTGCGGTATGAACGGTCGCGATCGTCGCGGTTCAACGCGCATCTGATTCGCGGGGTCGAGCGTGTTCTCCGTTGGCCCTCCCGTGGCCGACTTGGCCGCGAAACGACGAGCCTCCCCCGCTATCGCGAGACTCGTTCCCGCACCGAGATTAGAGAGAGTGGACGCGACGAGATACCGCTTTATGTCCGCTCCACGTACGGATAAGCGGAGAGTCCGCCCTATCTCGACATAGAAGAAGCTGTAAAACGCACCGGCGTGGGTGGCAAATCCTTGACTCCCTTGGGGGAGAAGCACATCTCGCCCTAACTCGCCTTCACCACTTGGCCGAGGGTTGCCCTCTCTCCCTCTTTCCCTCTTACTTTCTCATTTCCCCCCCCCCCNCTCCCCCTCCCCGTCTCGCCCTTTCTTTCGTTCACTGAGAACGAAATATCAAATTTAATCAATTTTCTCGCATCCGAACAAATTTCATCATTGGCACGCTCCATAGGAACTAATGTTTCGATTAATAAGTACGATTGTTAGACTCCTCAGCGGATGTGTATCTTCATCTTAAATAAGCAAATTTGTCCGAAACGAAAGATAATTTTCTTATGAAAAATTTGTTTCGTTTTACGCATTTAATATAACCAAATAATACTTTATTTGATTAAAAGATATTATTTCAAGCAATAGCGTTCTTTCCGTTCAATAATCGAGTTCTCTCGAATGAGACGATAAAATTTGTACTCAAACAAATAATCTGTATTACACTAGTATGTCTAGTATAATAATCTGTGATGTATCTTTATCTGAGGTAAAAAAAATTGGAAACGAAAGATGATTTTCTCATAAAGAAATTATTGGTTTCACTTACCGTGTACATATTTACCGTGACCAAATAATATTTTATTTGCTTAAGAGATACTATTTCAAATAACGGCGTTCTTTCGGTTAAATAATCGAATTCTCTCGAATGAGACAATAAAATCATCACCCGAACAAATAACACTTCGTATACGTTGTTTCGATGAAACAAATTTCAGTCAAATAAATAGAAATCCTAAATCTAAAGGAGCCTCTTTCTCCTTTTTCCCCTCCTGCTTCCTCGTATTACCTCCTGCATCGTGTCGAGTCCTGCTCCAGGTTTCGTCGAGTTATTAAGTGTCGTTCGACCGTAGCGATTGGGACTCGACACATTCGTCCGCGTAGCAGCTCCCCGAGTTTCAACCTTGACATTACGGTACACTTCCAGGCGGCATCGAAGTGATTTTAACGTCTCATCGACGCCGTCATCGCGAGCGCATTTCGCTCTCCTCGCGGCTCGCCGCTCGAGTAATTCAGTTTCACGTCACAGCTGGGACGGAATTTCGTTTGAGCCCAGCGGTTTGGGGGCTTCGGGAGTGCAGCTAGCACGGCTGCGAGCTATCGTTGTCCAAGCTCCCTGTTACATAATTACGTTACGCTTCGATTCGAAATTTGAAAGGATTTCATGTCTCGCCGAGAAATTCGTCTGCGAAAGCACGAACCCCTCTCTCTCTCTCTCTCTCCGTCTCGCAGCGCTGCGAGACTCTCGCTTCTCCGAAGCTGCTCTCGAGCTACTCTAGCTCCGCCATAATCCAATTACCACCACTCTTAAACTCTTAAACTAACTCGAAAGACCGGAGTGATATTCAATTGGATGTTTCTGCGGGATGTACGCTGCACTTTCGCCGTTTCCTCCGAGTGCGCGCACGCGCCACCGGCGAAACTCCATTAATCAATTCGCATTACGCACATTCATGGGGATAAATAAGCAATCCATTCCGCAATCGAGGCGCTCTCTCGTCATTGACCCGCTCGATACTTCGCTTCAAGGGTTAATCGGTGGTAACCGAATCTCGAGGCACCCGCCACGCTCCCTCCGATGGCGTGTTCTCCGTGTTCCTCGCCGATATCATCGCGTTATTTAGACCCGAAATCGGAGCGCTGACTATCCCTCCTTTCCCTCTCTCTCTCTCTCTCTCTCTTTCTCTATCTCTCTATCTATCTCTCTTCCTCCCTCTGGCTGTGTTTCCTCTGGACACTCGTGCGCCGTCATTCTATCATCCCTTCGTAACGAACAACAAAGATGGAACGACGCTTGCGGTGAACGCTCAAAGAGAACGCAGCCTCCACCCGGCCATCTGTCCACCTGTCTGTACCGACAGAGGAAGAAAGAAAATTCGAATTGAGGTAACTGGAATCTCGCTACATTTCATAGCCGCTATCGGCCTCGTACGTTTATCATTCTTCCAAGCACGCCAAGTATAGCAAAGCGAATCCGAACTATATTTATCTCTCGGTGTAAGGCATCGAGGAGAGTTCGTGTGTACGTCCAGCTTCGGACGCGGTGAGGAGAGAGCAGGCAGGTCGCGAGAGTGACAGCCGAGGGAAGACGGCGGCCGCGCGACGCACGCTTTCGGAGAGCAGCGCGCGGCAGCGGGCGACGACGCTGTTCCTCGGTTCGCGAGGGGGCAGCTCGCCGGCGGCCTCTCAGTCCGACAGCACACGCGACCTCGCGCGGTTCACCCCGCGCTCTCTCTCTCTCGGTGCCTCCGGTGCTCGTCGCAGTCCTCGTCGCGGTGTACCCTCGCCCGTCGCGCCCCCCGTCCCCGCTCCCACCCCC
>NW_014554796.1:817367-867697 GCF_001313825.1 Dinoponera quadriceps
CGCCCCCCCACCCTCTCGATCGCCGGAAGTCGAGGATCTCGTCGACGAGCAACTGTCGGTCCTCCTCTTCTTCTTCTTCCGACTTGCGATTCCTCCGGTAGTGAGTCGGGTGTCTCTCCAGTGCTTTCAGTGAGTGGTACGCGCGAGTGCGACGAGGGAGAGCCTCAGTTACTGAGCAGAGAGGTCCCTCGAGCTTCCCCGGTGAGCTTACTTTCACTTCCGCTCAGCACGGAAGATGAGGAGCCTACGGAGATCGCGCGCGCGCTCGCATCGCGCGTCCTTTCCGTCGACGGGCCGCTCCTTTAATCGCCGAGTTACAGGATTTCCGTCCAGACTCTCGTCTCGAACTCATCCAGGCCAGCTGGCCGATAATCAGCCGGGCATAGGGAAACGCACGCGGGGCGAGACTTCATTAGGGGTGTAATATTTCCCCCCTCTTTTCTTTCTTCCACCCCCTCCTCCGCGAAGTTTCGCCGCGCAGCTCGAAGTTCCGGTTTGCCTCTTTTTTTGTTTTTTTTATCAAAGGAGTTCTCGAGCGGATTATCGGATTGCGACACGCCGTCCTCGCACTTTGAAAAGGAGAGCGCGGATCGGCGATTCGCAAATAGCCTTCCCTTCTCGCGTCGAGCGTAATTACGCGCGGCGGGAGCCTCGAATTCCGATTTAATCGCGTACGCGAGGTGGTGCCTCGCTTTATGTCGCGTGGTTTATTCCCCGGGGTAATCCGATAACGAAGTCGTCCGGGCGATGCGAGCGCGCGACGCGAAAATATGCATGCTCTGTCACGGGCAACCTGCGTGTCTTTCGGCCGCACGGATCCACCTTTTGCTAATCAATCTCAAGCCCTCTCCTCGGGATGAATTTTAAACTCTCTCTCTTTATTAAGAAAAAAGATAATACATTTCTTTGAGGGATGTAAGGTTGTCTCTCAGAAGTAAGTTTTATTTCTGAGGCGAGTGAGCGAAATGAGCCTCATTTCTTTGCAGTCTCGCGGAAATAGACTTAATTAGTACGATGTTTTTACATCAAAGTGCGAGAAGCAACGTGTGTCTCCACCGTGGAAGGAAGCAGGTTGCCCGTACAAGACCTGAAACACTGCTCGGGGTAATCGGGGGGGGGGGGGTTTTTTTAGNATTACGACACCGAGTGTAAATATTTCAAGTATCCGTGTGTGTGCGTGTGTATATATTAGGTCTACCAGATAGTTCTCTCCGATAAGGACAGTTTTTCGCCCCCAAGGATGAGTCACTCTACAGAAATGGAATCCACAGATTACCATCACGCTGGGAAAAGGTTGTTAGTAACGGTGGAAATTACAATATTGTCCGGTAAATATTAATGAGTGTATTGAAAAACGTATGATTTTTCTTTCAATTAAGAAACGAACAGAACTTTCCGGGCAGACCTAATATGTGCCTCCCTGATATTTCCAATTTGAATTTCTCGGTGCGGTATTTACATTTCAACTTGTTTGTACTCTGACATTTGATTCAACCTAGACGGAAACACTCCACGGAGCGATCCGTTCCACGCAATCCCCCCTCCCGCCCTCTCAATTACCTCGAGCGGCGTACCAATTAACACAAATGTCGTCACACATAGTTTTCTTTCCATCTTGTGGAGCACTTGGGGCCACTTTTAATCGCAACGTCCAAAGAGAAACGCGGCTCGTACGAGACTGTGTGTTTCCTCTTTCCCCCCCGTGCGTATCTCCCTCTCTCCCCCTCTCTTTCTCTCTCTCTCTCTCTTTCTATTCTCTTTCAAACTTTCCACAATCTGGTAAATCAGCAATTTTAAACCGTGTTTTAAGAGTTGCGCCAACTTTAAAGCAACGAAGTTTCCCTAACGACTGCTCTGTATCCTTGGTGCGGCGAGAGGCGAGAAAATCTCCCCCCCCCCCCTCTCCGGTTGATCTCGTTAAGCGAGATCGGAAGTAACGGCGAACGATTTCCGGCGAAATCCGCCTATCTCGTATTTCCGGTGCCGCGCGTTGAAATTCGCGCACACCTCGCAGGGCGCAGTTGCGCGCGAAATTAACCCCGGCGGGACTCGAAGGCGATAATCCTCCTCCCTCCTCGCGCATTCCGCTCGGGAGGGACAGAAGCGTCCGGCGCTGCGTCGTTCCATATTCTCGGCGTCTCCTTCTGCGAGCTCGAACGAGCATTCGGCGGCGCAGTGAAGAAGCACGCGAAACGACGTCGTTAATTAGCAAACGGAATCGTCCTCCCGCGCGGCGGGAGAGCCGCGTTGAGGAGAAAATGTGCTGTCGTTCAAGCGGTATTCACTTGAGTCGAATGATTATCTCAGTATACTGCCTGGCAAATATCCGCTTGAAGTAGAGGTGTAAACGACTATAATAGGATACTTCCTAAGAGTAAATAGATATTGACTTTTACGAGTTAATACAATTGCGTCAAGTAGGAGAGAAGGTGGCGTTAAGGCTGCTGTAGGTGTAACGGCTTTTCTTAATGTCTCCGCCATTAGCTGACGAAATTTAGTGATTACACTGAGAAGATTTCGTCCAATTTAATCAATTTAATTGCATCCAAATAAATTCCATCATTGGTACGCCCCGAAGGAACTAATGTTTCGATTAATAAGGACGATTGTTAGACTTTTCGACGAATATGCACCTTCGTCTTAGATAAAAGATTTGTTTGAAACGAAAGATAATTTTCTTGCAAAGAGATGATTTGTTTCATTTTACATTTTTATTTATCGTACTGTAGCCAAGTAATATTTCATTCGGTTTAAAAAATATTATTTCCTATGATAGCGTTCTTTTCGTCAAATAATCGAGTTTTCTTGAATGAGACAACAACATTTTTATTCAAATAATATTTCGTATATGTTGTTTCTATGGGAGAAATTTTAGTCAAATAAATAGAAACACTAAATCTAAAGAAACGCTTTTCTCCGTGTATATACTATCTCATTCTTTTTGAACTTGGGTATCATCCAAATATATGTACACTTGAGTGTTTTTTGTTATTTAACATTTCATTACGCTGTACATATTTCGAAAATTTTTTCGAAAAATTATACAATAGCATGATATTTGGTTTGCTAATGTAGCTCTCTACTAAAATAGATTTAATACGACGCCTTTTTCGAGGTTGTCACATCGAAGTAGTTATTCCATAAGTCGATAATTTAAATTAAATTTTAAAGTCTTCGTTTTGCAGAAACTGCCTTTCTGACAATTTGCATCTGCCTTCCAACAAGAGTAAGTCAGTAACTACATTAAAAACTCACGGTTATATTTATTGCTGTTCTTCCTAAGAATTTCTTTTGAATACAAATGTAAATTTGCAATAAAATACTGTGCTTTTCAAACGAAACTAATTTTCTTAATTTTCGTTAGTGGTAGGCCACATTAGCACTGTTGTTCATCTTCGACCTATTAAGCAATGACGCCACATTTTTTTCATAAATAACGTCCTAAGTAATCAATATTTCATAACTTTGAGTTTAGAACAAACTGAACAAGACTTTGACGGTTGTAATCGCCAAGTTTTCAATTAAAAATATTATTAACAAAATTATTGTACAAAATTATTGTAAAAAATATAAAAGAAACGGCGGCAGAGGGGGGGGGGGATAATATCCACCTTCTCCTCCATTAATCTCAATACTGAGAACGTCAGAAATTATTTTTGGAAAATATTTTCCGGACCGAAGATCTAAATTTCAACCATTCGATTTCTTCAATGGTAAAGAAGGTATATTACATAATTCGCGTAAATTCTTTTTTAAATTTTCAACCGTTTTACACTCACATTCATTAATCTATTATTTACAAATCAAGCCGTTACTGCGTTCAAGTAAATATTTACTACAAGTTATTAAGCTACATTTCGGAATACATTTATAATTAATTAAATAAAATTAAAATGTTTGATTCAAAAGGCTAAAGAACGGGGAAACACGTTTCCTCCATTTCAGCGCTTTAATATCCCGGCTATTCCTCTTCTTCCGTGTGGCGATCGCGAAACAAGATTCGCGACATTTCGAATATCGCGCGGGTCGAGCTAACCTCGGGACTCGCGTTTTCGTGACCGTCGGCTTCTCGCGCGCATAGGACGCGTAAATCCAAAAGGAAACGAAAAATGAGAATGCGACTATTACAGCATCGCATCAGCGACGTATCGGCGGCGCGACTTTCACGCGACGCTTTAATTATCCCGGCGGGATGAAATGTTGCGTTTCACCGGGCGTTATCGCGAGCGATTATTTTCCGCCTCGCGTTCGCGTTCGTGTCAACAATGGCGCGCGTGCGAGACCGACGGAAGTAGTAGGGTTTTACGTTTACCTTTGTCTCGTTACCGAAGAACTGACAGCGAGAACGTGTCTCGTTGAAGACACGAAGGGGGGACGAAACGCGCTCCGGTAAACTTGGGCGCGTTAATGAGATATGGGACTCGCTTCGCGAAGGAGCCTTCGTTCCGCCGGCGAGTGAAAAGAAAGCTGTACCTGCCATTTGTGTAAATAAAACGACGCGCTGTTAGCGAATTGGCTTTTCCTGCCTTGGCGCTCGTTAAGTCGCTCTCGCGAAGAAGGTTGGCGTATTTTCTTGTTTTTGCGCGCTTCAACGCCGGGATCGTTTATTCGATCTGAAATCCGGCGCGACGGGGAGACACGACAGCGACGACGTTTCCTGCCGCATTTTCCCCTTCGGATCGCGGAATTGAGGCGGACGACAGCGTGATAACGCCGCGCCCCGCGGAAATGATTTTCGTCCGTTCGGCCGGCCGATCAATTAAATTCTTAATTGAATTCCATTATCGAGCGCGCGATCCCCGGCGTAATAAATAAACGGGGAGGGAGGGGAGGCGTTTCGCCCCGTCAAGTTTGTTCCGGTTCGAGGGCGACGAACGTCCACGCCTTGCTTCGAATTATTTTCCCCGCAACGTGCGTTTCCGAAGCGCAGCCGGTCTCTTGCAAAATCGAAATCCGACGGGACGAAAATAGCGGCGACGTAACCACCGACGGCGAAATCGCGTCGTGACGCGCGTGAGGATGCGAAAGTATCACTTTTGACTCGATCCGATCTCTCTTTCTCTATCTTTCTTCCTTCCTTTCTCGAGTCCTCTATTAAATACAGTCGACACGTGCGCGACCTATCAGAGGGGAAAGAAATCTGCTGAATTATTTCCAGCTCATCCGCAAAACGCGAATTATCGGCGATCGCATTGCGCGATTCACGCAGAAAGCGCGGTCAATGCGTTGCTATACGTGCGAATGAAATAAAATGGTTGAAATAATCTCGCGAACCGTTGCGTATCACACACACGATATTATTCCCTTTTATTGCGTTACGCGCAAGCAGATTGCTCTTCCGCGACGAGAGAGATAATTGCGGAAAATTGCGCCAACGAGACAGAATCAGTCTGCGCTAGTGCGATTTATATAATTAGTAAAAGAATTTTCACGCGATTGTTATTGATAATAATAATAGTAACAACAAAAGTAGCAAAGGGAACGTCGCTATCTGGTTTGCGAGAGACGAGAAAACGCTATTGCGCTGTGATTTCATCGTGATGATTTTATTAATTGTAATTTGCGAGAAGGACGTTTCGGTCTGTTGGAGACTCCCCTCATCTAACGAAGACGCAGCAATTAGTGGCAATAAAAAATTTCGAAAAAGGAGATAACTTTCCCCAAACCGTACCGGGGAAACCCGTTTGGTTGACTCGAAAGAATTGTTTAAATATGAGCAAACATATGTTTCGATCGTGAGAGCCAGAGAGAATTTGATTCTCTGTACGAAAGTTTTGTCTTTCTTTTGATTCTTTCGAACCTGTTTCATTTTTGTTTCAGAGAACAAAATTTTGGCTCTCGCTATCACGGGATTCGTTTGCCAATATCCAAAACAGCGTTTCGTTGGAATCAACTAAATGAGTTTCTCAGTATAAGCCGAACGGTCGCAGGATCGGTGGAAGAAATAATGATAATAATAAAATTAACGAAGAATCATACACTTTTTTTACCGTTTAATTTATAATATCAGTGGTAACAATCATATATGCATAATGCTACTATTACACTTCTGATTAAAAGCGTAAGAAAAGTATAATTGATGCCGAAACTAACTAGAATTTCTCTCGGTGTGTCGATCGACCGAGCGGCCACTGTCGTTGCGGTAAAAAATTTTGTGTTAAAAACGGTGTACTGAAACTTTGTGTTACTTCAGCAAGGTGAATACGTTACGTTAAAAAGTAATAATGTTGACAATGTAAGTGCGTCGATTTAACGTTACATTTGTGTGCTTTTTAACACATTCCCCGTGTTAAAGTAACACGAAATTTCAGCGGACCGTTTTTGACACCAAACTTTTTCACTGCATAGGCAAGTGGTTGTTCGGTCAATCAATAACGCTGAGAAAAATTCTTTTAGTTACCTTCGGCCTCAGCTATATCTTTCTTACGATTTCAACCGCGAAAAGAAGCAGCAGCGATACGCACGTGTCCGTTGTTATCACTGACTTACTATTTGAGTAAGAAAACTTGAGAAACGATCCACTGAGATTTCTGTGTGTGGGGAATTTATTATTAATTAACATGGGGAATTTATTACTAATTAAAGGTGCGCAAATATAAATTAAATCAGCATATTCACCTTGTTAACATGTTAACTTTCCAACATATTCATACTCGTTGAAGCGGAACCAAATTTCAGCGGGTCGTTTTTAACACGAAACCTTTCACCGTGCGGTGACACTGGTAGAAAAATCAATTCTCGATTTAGCGACTGTAATTCCTTCGCTGTCATAATAATTGCAGTTGCAAGCACCGAATATTACTCCCTCATCGTAGCTCGTCCAGAATGCAATAAACTCGGAGATTATAGTTTCGAAAATCGAGTCGAGCCTCTCGAACTCGGAACCGGTGCGAATTGCGACCGGCATTCCAACGGTAAGGAGACACTTGCAGTCGCAATTTCACCGTGCGTGCGTATGCACACACACACACACACACACACACATTCGTAATTATTCTTGCAAAAAATGCGCGCGTAAAATTGCGAACAGAATTCCGCGTCCGACTCGCGCCAGACGGCGCAATTCGAAGTGCTCCGCCGAATTCTTCGAACGGTTGCTCGCTCGCTCGCCGTCGAATCTCGCCTCGACTTTGTTAATCATTCTATTTTCGCCGCTCTATTTCCACCCTATCTCGCATTCTCATTCCCACGTGTCACGCGAGAGTCCACCGGCCGGTGGCGGGGATGTCGACGAGCAGCGACAACGAACGTCGGGCTTTTCCGCCCTCGGGTCGCGCGGTGAATTTAATTTTACCCGAAAAACGCGTTACGCCAAGAGCGCGCCCGGAAACACGTGCCAAAACCAACTTTGTTTCGGGGTTGTCAAGCCCGACGGTATCGCGCCGACATTGACACCCGGGCAGCCGGGGCTGCTCCGGTCGCCGATCGACGCATCGACGGATACGCTCGAACGGAAAGTAGGCCGACGACGCTGAGAAAAGCCGCAGCTGCGCGGAAAAAAGGGGGAACGCGCGCACGCTCGCGCGCGTGAGTGTCGAAGTTCGGGCCTCCGAAGTGAATTGTGAATATGTGATACGTCTGGAATGTTATTCGTTCTCTGCATAATTCCGTAGCGCAAAATCGAGTAAATTTCGAACGCAAAATATCCCGCAAGAAAAGCCATTTTTACTCATCTAAATATGCTCCATTCTGTTCCGATGACTTTCCGCGGACTTCTCTCTGCGAATCTTCATCCCTCTTTCGTACGCTTCGATCATGATCTTTTCTGATTGACGTTATTGCAGACAATCCACTTTTCATCGGCAGTGATCATCCGCTTGAAAAATGGTGCGTTTTCGTGGCGTTCGAGCGGCGAATCGCAAGCTGAATTTCGGTTTCACTTAATGTACGACACTTCAAATGTTTGATACATAGGAAAACAACTGCGCACGACGTCCGACGGAATTTCGCTATGGAATTATGCATAGACCCGATATAATTCGCGTGGAGACACGTAACGAAACCAAATGAAAGAATTTAATATTTTATGAGGACGAAATGAAAACAATACGGCGGAAAAGAAAATTGTTGGAGTCGAGTAAACGTAATTTAATTTTTCAGTCTCTCAAGTCAGGTAAAATTTTTATAAATTCACGGGTATTTGTATGATGGCTTGTTTAGCAAATATTCACCTGAACGCAGTAATATCTTAGTTTGTAAATGTTATTGAACGTAAATAAATTGTCCTAAATTCAAGATGGTATTTAATTAGAATTATATAATACTTCTTTTCCGCCGATGAACACCTAGCGGTCCGAAACCGACATTTTTATCCGTAAATGAATATTTTCTAAAAGTGAATTCTGGTATTCTCAATATTATAAATTTAATATTTGTCGCAATTGTTTTAAGATACAAGTAAATGTCTACTTATTTCGAAGGAAATGTATATTGCGTATAGTCAATTGTATTCCTACTTCTCGCAAATATTTGCCAAGGAATATATTGGAGTAACCATTTTGGGATTCTTGAATCGAGTGAATATTATTTGTGAGCACTTTTTTTTTCAGTGTAAGAAAAAGAAACGATAAGAGCCGATAGCAGGTCTGATTTGCATTTATTTATAATACACTCGCGGGTGTGAATTACTTCGGGTGTGAATCATATCGGAACATTTCGGCCGTGTCTTGCAAAGTGTCCTCCGAAGATACGATATTAAAATAATTTGTATCCGCGTGCACAGCATAAGTATATGCAAATTAGAGACTTACCGTTGGCTCTTATTATTTCTCTTTCTCCTTTTTTTTATGTTTTTGATTTGATTTAAAAGGAGCCCTGCAAATCATTTCTTTGAGATACAAAACATGAACGTTTTCTTGTTCTCTTTTAGTTTCGCGGTTCGGGAATTTAACTGTCGACTTGCTGAGCTTTGTGGTTCGATCGCTTCCCACGTGGCATTGAGCGATGACAGACGTGAACGTATGCGGAATACGTTCAGAAGGAATATCCGATCTCGTGTTTTTGTGAAGTGTTCACTCGAAGGGAAAGAATTTTTATGCGGTCATACGGTCGCGCGATATCTTCTATTTAATACCGATTGATTAATCGCGCCGATTATTCTAGAAAGGTGCATTCATTCCCCGCGTGTTTTTCCCCGTCGGAATCTACAAAAATATACAAAAATACGGTTCTAAAGCCGTGAGCAAACAATGACGAGCCATTTCCGACGTGTAATGACTCTTTTTGAAACGAATGACGAGAGACGAGCGCAACGCCGATAATCACGTTCGCCGGAGACAATAATTGCTCGATCGCTTAATTTGATTGCCCCGCCGGACCTTCCGGCCTGGCGGAAATATCGGCCGTGTTAGAAAACGCATTTTTTGTTTCTGCGAGAGCGTATTTCACATCACGTTTTTCGTCATGTCGTTCGATGAAGCTCGTCGCTGCATACGAGAAACCGGGGCTCCCTTGTCATGCTTTTTACATTTTTTTTACATTACCAGTAAAAAGAAAAAGATATACATTATTTCACAATGTCATGTACGTTTTAATATAACTACTCCCTTTAGCTTTTAGGAGAAAAAATATTAACCTTGTATATATACAGGCGATATATTTATATATAACAACTTTCTCGCGTATATATTTATATATAATAACTTTTTCCCGTATATATTTATATACGAAAAAGTTATTTAGCTCTAAGCAAAATCGTTTAAATAGAACAACCCCATACCCAGGATTGGTTGTCATATATTTTTCATATATGAAAGAAACAAGAGATACATAGTTTCTGTTCCAGCAAATAAAATTCCAAAAAATAAATTATATTTGTAAACAATGTTGCAATAACAGTTAAGTAAACATAGGAAAAATGAGCTAAAATTGTGACATTTCTTACGACTATTGAGAAATTGCGACCGGTAATTTCAAAATCAACGGGACAATTGATGAAAAGTGTTCGTAAATATCTCGTGCAATGCGTAAACCGGGAGCCATTTTGTACACCCGACTAACACGATACCGGCAATCTATATTATAGAGAAGAATATATTCCTTTACTTTTTAAGTGAGCCGTGAGTATGTAAGCTGTCACGACAACTAACCCGTGTGGCTTCCAGCTCCGGTTTGCCCTTTTACATGAGATATAAAAAAAGGTATTATTCGGTTTAACGATGCAGCCGACGTGACCCGCGGCTGTTCCGAGAGATGCGAAGGTTGTAGCGAAATCAGCGGGAATTGTATCCGCGACTTCACGAGTTTTGCAAAAGCGACGAATAGAAAGCGAAAGAGAAAAAGGGACAGTGGAAATAACGAGTCGATAGTGGAGAAGGAATCGAGGTTTCCTCTGCGTAGCTAACGATCTTTGTTACTCGTAACGATTCGTTTAATCCGATAATAGTCACTTTTGTTTTTTTACATAAACGACCAACATTTTAGACCTCAATTAAAAGTAGCTATTATTAAGAAAATATAATATATTATCGATTGCTCTATGCTTTGTTATTATTTGGGGACGTTGTAGGTACATATTTACTCGCTACTTTTTTGAAAAAAAATGAGGAGAGACGAAAAAAATATTTAAGAAACGGGAGAAACGCATCAAGTGTCTTATTTATGACAGTCTAATGAATGACGATATCAATTTAAAAAAGATTGTTTTATTGCCTATTTTCGATGGGATAGCATATTTAAAGGTTTATAAAGAATAATCATTAAAAAAGGTTGGAAATATATAATATTCATTTTGCAAAAATGTAAAACAAGGCTAAACTGGAGTTACTAATATTGATTCAGGATTGTAGAAAATGTTTTACTTTTATATTTCTTTATTATATTATATAAATGAACAACATAACATATATTTTTAAACCAAAACATTATAAATTGTAAGAATGCAGATATTTTTTATGTTAAAAATTAAGTAATAAAATGTTACCCAGTGTAAATTCAGGATAATAATAAATTAGAATGAGATTTTATATGTATTCATACGTAATAAGCACCAAATAGAAACTACATTATATTTGTGTAATGTATAATTTCTCACTCAATAATCTAAATACAATATAACGTACGTATGAATGAGAAATGATAACATAGACAAGAAATGATAACGTAATGTGAATGTTACTTGATGTTTAGTAAGTTACTAGGTGTGAGTATATTCATTCTAGCTTATTATTATCTCGCGTTCATAATATAAACTCTTACCATGCTTGACTAATTTTATAACGTGAACGGTCGCTTGGGGTCACTCTGTACTTCGAGTTTTTGCAGGCTACTATGAATAAGGATACTATGAGTAAGACGGGTCACAGTCAGTTCTTGTCGCACAGATTAAGTCTCGAAATGTCCAAATAAAAACTAAGCATGAATTTCCGATCAGTAAAAAAGACCCACTGCGACGTGAGCTATAAATCAGTTTTTACAATCTTGAATCAATATTACTGATTTGATATGACGGCGATTTAGCTTTATTTTATATTCCTATAAAATGAACGTCATCTAATAACATCCAACCTTTTTTAATAATTATTCCCCACAAACTTTTAAATAAGCTACCCTATCGAAAAAAAGCACTAAAATTTTCCGACTGCTGGGGTCTGAAATGACCCCAGGTGACTATTCCCGAGTTAAGTGATCGCAACGACTATCCGTCCGGTACATCATAACTACGAACAGTAGAAAGTATTGTCGTGGATATAAATCCGAATCAACTGAGATATCAGTTGAAGTGATTTATGAAACGCTGAGAAAAACGATAGACGACGCTTAGGACGCACAGCACAACAGCCATTTATTCTCCCGACGTTTTTCAATTGGGTCACCGGACGGATGAAACGTTATTAGGAATCGTGTCGCATCGCATTGTTACATCGTCGCGTTTCTTTCTTTCCCGAAGTCGCGGCCGAGAAACGTCGGTATAATACCGGATAATTAATTGTAATGAAGTTCATCAAGTCCGTCGCGTGCTTCGTGAAGTTTCGCGTATTACAATGCCTCCTCGTTTCACATCATTCAGGATCGTGTATCTCCGCGAGGTCTTCGCCGAAAGCTATTTCCAACGTCGGCGATGCGAAGGTGGACGCGCTCTGACGAAACCTGCCGTCGTGCGCGCGGTTCGCTTTTAATTTCTCCGAAGAGTTTGCAATGTTACCGGCTTCTTTAAACGTTACGGCGCTTCTTTCGCGCCCCGACGAGATCAATTTTAATCCCTTCGGGGACGCGCCTTAGCATATTCTGCCGGTTTTAACGCGGATTCATGCTCGGAGTTCGGCTACTCCCACGCCGCATTACCAGGACTGATTAAGACCGGGGCTCTCAAACTTCTTCTTCGACGTACTGAGTGTGCAAAGCCCGGCGAGAACGCGAGCAAATTGCATTGTTAATTCCTCGTACTTGACGTACTTGACGTACTTGACTTTTATCGGGAAAGGCCAGCCGCGTGGCCCTCGTCGCTCGGCTCTCCGCGGAATTTCGAGAACATATTCCGAAACGTACGCCGCACTCCGGCAAGTTTGCCGGTTAAACAAATTACGGACGATTTCAATTATAACGAGCACCGACCGGCGTGAATTTCAACCGCGGCCCATAATTAAAATGACTAATAATCACACCGTGAATTAACGTCGCTGCCGAAATAATAATTTTTTCCGCCTCCGATCGGAGATTTATTTTCCCTTCAACCGGGGCGAGATAATAACGGCGCCATGTGAAACCGCCTCGTTAAATTCCTCCGTTTGATATCGCGGTTACTAATTGAAACGGTTTTGTAGCGGGTTTGTGGCCTTTGTTCTTGCGAATAACCCGAATGTAATTTAAATCGTAATAATGAATTTGAACGTAGCGCAGCCGTCGCGCTCGGCGTATATTATTGTCGTGCTTTCCGATAGATCGAGGGTAAACAGGCCGCGTGCACGCGACGCGCGCCGAATTATTAGCGCATTTGCTACGTAGTATTTGGGAAATTGCTCGTTAACGCCTTAATTCGCTTCGTGGGTGGCTGTACACCCGAAACCGCCGGTCGAACCGATGAACATCGAGGCAGAGCGCGTGACCAACGTACGGATACGCTACTTCGGCGATGCGTCTCTCCGGTCGACAACCGCTCCTTCCGACCGCCACACCTAATCCAATCTCATTGTTGCTTTCGCATAGCTGCTCCCTCTTAATTCACCCTCCGTCCTCTCTTCGTGCGATTTATGTTTATCTATCTCTCTTTCTCTCTCTCTTTTTCCGCGCCCGAAAAGGGGAAATTGTACCTCGTGTGTGCCACGAGGTGGTAAATTATATTATCGATGGCCAGAATATAGTGAATTTTATTTTTTAATTAAATTATTTTGTGCTTGTAAAAATGTAACTTCCAAGGCTTTGTCTAATATAAATAATCTCACCCGTGCACTCTTCAATGAGACTGGCAGTAGTTCCGTTATTCATTATATTATATTAATAAATCGACTGTGTATGTTTGGTGCAAATATTTTAAAGCAATACAAATAACTAGAAAGATACTTATTGGTTTTAGCTTCTCTCTACCAATATGCAATAGACAATAAGTTACAAAGCACATTTCCGATAACCGGTTGACATGCGCGAAAACCAGCTGCACTCGTACAGCGCTTCGCACTGAATTAACTTAATTACTCAACCTGCTCCATCCATTCATTTTTCTGATTTTAATAATTTTATCAATGAACATTATTTTTATTGCGCAAAATAATATATCTTATAACTGTAGAAAATTTCATTCTAATTAATTATACGTCATATAAGTTTATCCAATCACGATGGAGAATATTAAGAGAATATTTTGCTTTATAGAAGAAAAGAATATTTTGGGAGACGTTCAAAAATTTACTCGATTGGTCTCAAAACGAATTTTTCTTTTTATTAATTGTAATATTTTTCCGATTTTAATGAAAATTGAAGACTAGTATTTATGTTCCAAAAGAAACATTTTGCGACCCACCTCGCATTGTTTTTTAACAATAAGTATCTAAATATAACATTTTAACAATCCGCTTCTAATTCCAACCTGCACCTTTTCTGGTAGTTAGGTAATAGCTAAATAAATAAGTCAGCTGATGGTTAAACAAAAGAAATTACAGTAACGGAATAAAACATCATAACTAATTGGAAGGCATTAATGCAACGCTTACTTTTGCATTTTTAAAATAGTTAATCAATACTATTAGAAAGACAATGGTTGACAGTACTATTAGAAAGATAATGGGTGACAATACTATTAGAAAGATAGTGGTTAATACAACACGAAGAAGCTCGACAATGGTATGTTAAATATTTATAAACATGATTTATGATAAATGTTGACATTGTAAAAAGAGAATATCAGTCAAATTTACATAATGTTTGAAAACTCATAAAGAAATAATCGTTTCGTGCACTTTACTGCGCTGACGAATGATACTTTTGGCTGATTGCCCGTGTTAGGCATATGTTTGTAAATATATCACGTGTATCCCGATAGATGCACACGGATGTATCGGAGAAATGATCGTGACGCTCGAGTTTTCTACGTTTTTCTTTGTTTTTCTCATTTTTATTAATTACATATTAATTATAGACTTTTAAGGTTATTTAATTCGATTTTTAAAAAAATACCTAACCGAAGTGAGCACATAAAGAAATATAGCGCGTACAATATTGCCAAATCTTTACAGGTTAGCCTGTTATACGCAGGGTGGCCGAACAGTTACGAAGTTGAGCTTTTAATACATTTTTTATTTATTAATTATTCTTATGTTTTCTTTTTGGCATAACAGAATGTAAAGCTTGGAGATTATTTTATATTAATCATATTCTTTTATATCGTCATGGGAAATCACATCACACACAAATGCCTTCCATTTTCGGCGTCACATAGACGGGCCCTTTCTACGGCATGTTCCATGACAGCCATACACGTCCAATATTCTCCTCTGTCCTGACTGGACGTGGTTTCCTCGATAGTGGCAAGTCAACTACGGAGCCCTGTTGCAGGAAACGTTCAATCAAGCGACGAATCATTGATTCCGAGGGAGAATTTCTGACGTTGACATAAAGGCGATATGCTCTTTGCGTTAAAACAATCGAACGCTGATTTTCAAAATAAAATCGTATGATTTTCGTTTATTATTCGGTAGTGAATTACACGGAAAAAAGGATTTGATAATAAATATTAAAATTTTGTGAATATTTACCGGGCAAACATTCGATTACTGCAATCAAATAAGTTAGTTGGTTCCATATACGATATATACAGTACTGTAATTCCTTATATTACATATTGAATATATTTAGTACGGAATTAAATTATTTGGTTACAATAATCAAATATTTGCCCGGCAAATATTCATCAAATTTTAGTAGTTATTGCCGAATCTTTCTTTCAGTTATAACTACGCTGAGAAAAAGATTTCTTCAAATTTAATCAATTTTATTGCATCCATACAAATTTCATCGACGCGCTCCAAAGAAACCAATGTTTCGATTAACAAGTACGTTCGCTAGACTTTTCAACGAATATGTATCTTCGTGTAAAATAAAAAATTTGTTTGATACTAAAGATAATTTCCTTATGAAGGATTTGTTTCATTTTACCTATTTATTATAACCAAATAATATTTTACTTGATTAAAAGATATTCTTTCAAACAATATATCGTTCTTTTCGTTAATCGAGTCTTCTCTAATGAGGCAATAAAATTTTTACTCAAACAACATCGTATTTCGTATATCGCGTTCTACGAAACCAATTTCCGTCAAATAAATAGAAATACTAAACCTGAAGAAACCTTCTCTCTGTGTATGATCACCAATGACTATTCACTGTTCCCAGTGATAACACGCTGATTGTCTTTGAGAGAGTGCACTTTACTGAATAATCCAGCCAGTAACGAACTATTAAGAAGCTAAGGAAAATTTAATCCGAGCCAGCTAGCCATTAGATTTTGACTCAGGTCGTCTACGTCTGCAGCGAGAAACCCATTTAATTAAATCAACTGAATTCTTGCTTGGGCGAACGAATGTTTCGGTCCTAAGAGTCGAGATTCGGCTGTCCGAACGAAAGGGTTTGCTTCCCCGATCAGGAATTCCGCTGGCCCGACTAAACGAAGCTTTCTCCGTGTACCTGGCTAACCGTTGTCTCCTGCAGCACGACATGAATCTAATCCGCGTGGCGGTGTGCGCTCCGCGCGTTATTAGAAAATTTCCCCGCCGGCGATACCGAGAGATCCCGCGCCACTATATTCGATCCGACAGCTAATTATACGGCGCCGCGCGGCATAGACCGCCGGTTTTATTAGAAAACTTGCCGAACCGTGCCCGGGGAATTGCACTTCTATAAATACCCGTCGTCGTCGCCGCCTTTGCGTCGGCTCGACCGTGATAATGAACGCGGCGTTTGGATCAGGAGAGGAGCTCGCCGGAGGGACGCCATCGGGGAGATATAACACGAGGTGTGTCCTCGTAATTTAATCGCGAGACGTTACACATTCGGTGGACTATCGCGTCGTGGGATCGGTTACGCGTAACAACGACGGAGATAACGAGATTCTGGAAACAGGGAGCTTACGCTTGCTTTTACGACCGGCCGGGCTCTCTCTCTCTCTCTCTCTCTCGCCAATCACACCGGAGCTCCGATAAATCCGTGCGTACCGAGGATTTTATTAAAAACGTTCCCGCCGGATCCGTCCCGGCGATGCGAAGCTACTGCCGACCAGCCATTATCGGAAATCGGTCCGGCCGACGTTCCGCAAATTGCCTCGTCGATCCATCCCTTTGCGAATCCTCCGCGTCGCACGTTGCATCGCGCGCAACGCATTTCGAGCGCCGAAGACACTCCTTGCTATTTCTCGACCGGAATTTCATCGGCAGACGACCCTAACGTTGCGTCGAGTTGAACGAGTTTCTTTCCCCTATCGAGAGAGAGAGAGAGAGAGAGAGGAAAAGCACGCACGCTGCGGTATGAAATATAAATTATAGTTACGTAGAATTGTATTTCGTGCGAATCGTCAAACGCCGCAGCCACGCTCCATTTTCCACGCGAAAGTGCGAATTTATTTATACAGGGAGCCGCTAAGAAAAATATCTTTATCCCCGTGTGTGCGCTGAAAGGTCAGGTGGATAATCGTCGCGTTTCAGGAGAGAATCGAGAGAATACCTCGGACGAGGCCGACCAGCGGGAAAATTGTCGCAGTCGGGGTGGGGGGTGAAAAAGCCGAAAATCGGGCTAATCGACGTTCATCGTTTAATCACGGTCGATTAGCGCGGGGTGCAACGTGAAGTGCGGCTTCCGGATTACCGCGGGCGGGCATCTATCATTCCGGTATCACTTCTCGCTGATTCATATTAGCCGAGCATTACGTCATCAATTACCATTAGCCGAATACGGATGCATTAACGCGCGCGCGCGCGCGATGAAATGAACGATTAAAAGGAGGGAAAAAATTCGCGAAGAGAAGGACGCGACTACCGACTCGCCGGTTGATTAATCTCCACGCACGCTCTTTGCGCTCGTTTATTATCGAAACTCGAGCACGACGAGATCCAGAGATAAGTGGAACGCGGACGTTTTTGCGCAAACATAGATTTCGATAAGAGGCAGGAATGGAGCGGGGAAAGAAGCGCGACAGGCGCTATTTAAGTACGCTCTGTGTGTTTTCGCTTCCGAGTGTATCTTATCATCACGATGACGCGCGAAATGAAATTCTCTTTCGCGAGCGAATGCAATTTCCTACGTCTGCACGACGGACCGGCAAAAAGGAAGGCTACTTAATTTCTTTTTTAATTTTCAACACGAAAGTTCGACCCTTAAGGACGGTTTACGTCGACTCGGGGCTAATGAAAATCAACTTTACGACAGTACTGACACTTCTTAACTCCTCCCTGGAACTTTTAATTCTACACTGAGAGGAAAACTGTGAGAAGTGGAAAACTCTTACTCTCGGTGGGTATTGATATGATATATTTATTTATATTAATATACATACGTTTACATTGGAAAAGAAAACTCTTCGGACGAGAAGATGTAAGACGTTTTCTTAAACCTATAGCTTTTCATAAAGGCACCGTTATCGTCACGTAGCAACACTAAGCAACGCTCAAAATTAGTGGAAGCGTTTGCGTGATTCTCCACAGCCGATGCGGCGTAAATTCTGCGGAAAGGATGCGGTATTTTAAGGGTGAAGCCGCCAAATGTGACATCCCCTCAAAGGTTTAATTTTAACATAGGTTTAATTTAACATAGGGACTAAAATCTCGACTCCGGGATGAGCGCGTCTCGAGGATCTTCTTAAAATTGTGCGAGTTCCATCGTGATGCCAGGCGACGCAAATTCGCGACTTGGTTCGTTTCGCATCCGGGCTCCCGAGATATCACCTGTGAGTGCGGAATTCGCGGCGACACCGGTCGCGAGAATGCCTTCCGATTGTCGGTTAACGTTTCACAAACGCCTCGGCGACTTCCAAAGGACTCGTGCGCTCGGAATAGTTCCGATTGATCGTGGCGAAAAGTCGCGGATGCCGCATCGGGAATGCGGGATCGCGTCACGTGTGGATCGGTAATTGATTTCGCTAATTATTTTCCCAGTTAACCCATTTACTTGTTCGGCTCATTAAGCGCGCCGATGCTGCAGCTAATCCCGTTATCTCGCAGCTCGCAGCTCGACGAAACGGCCGTTCATTCACAGACGTAATAACTTGATTATACATCGAGAGAGAAGAGCTGATCCATTTCTTATAATCTGCTTACAATATTAGCGCATAAGAGAAAGAGAGAGAGAGAGAGAGAGAGAGAGAAAGAGAGAGTCGGGTCTCAAGGTGCGTTCAGACCGAGCAAAGCGTTCAGACCGTGCATCTGCGAACAATCGGGAAAAATGAATACAAACACGGTTTTTTCTTTGATATACCGACGCGAGATCGAGGACACGTTCGCTGATGCGTTCGTTCGCGTTGATTATTCTCGCGTTTGCAGACGTTCGTTCGTGCCTCGCTTGGCCTGAACGGACCTTTACGCTGAATAGTAACCGTCGAGCGAACGGAGCGCGTCGTCGAGGATCCCCCGGTGTTTGTACAGGGCGTGATTAATCCCGCTGGCGGATGATCCCGCTGCCGTTCTAATGGCAAGAGTCAACCCGACGAGCTCCGCACGGTGTTTGATCAGACACGTGCCTATGGCTCGCTCTTTGTGCTCGACGGTAGCGAAAGACGGGGACGGTAGCCGCGCGCCGGGAATACGAGCGAGAAACGGGGAGAGCCGCTCGTATAAATTGTCGTTCACCCCGTCTGAGAAGATCGAACTTACATCGGACGACTCGTTCCAGCAGCGTCGGCGAATCCGGAGGGTCGAATCTCCCGCGGATCAAGTTTCTCCCCTCCCCTGCCCGACGTTTGGAATACGTGTTACGCGACCAAATTCGTATTACTCCCAGCTCGCGCGATTTTCACCGCGCCCGACCACCGGGTTACCTTCTCACCTGAGCTTCTCAGGAGCTTTTGCGATATCGGCCCGTTGAAGCGAGGAGTGTCGAGGAGGAGGAACGCGAGCCGGCGCGCTGGCGCACCGTGTGCGCCGCTGCGCTCGAGACGTTTTTCTCGGGTCAGTTTCACGCGTTTTCTATTATCGCGTCGCTCCTCAAAGCTTATTATTATATTAAGTTATTATATTATTTATTATTATATTTATATTTATTTATTATTTTATTAAATTTATTATTATATTAAGTAAAGTAAATTTCTCCGTAGAAAGTGCGTGAACTTGCACTTGGTATTACAGAAAAGCACAGCGAAAGCGACACCCCCGCGAGCGTCGCATATATCGGGGGGAAAAGAGTCAACCGCCGCGGAATGAAATATCTCGCAAGGGCCGGCTTTCGAGTCGAGCTCTGTCGATTTCAAAGAGCACCGGGTATACAAAACTCCCTCGCGAGGAGAAACTTGAAAATATTCATTGAACATATCTCGCATCGAGTCGGGCCGTCGAGCGTCAGTTTCGAAAAGTACCGAGCGGTACGCTTTTTCGCTCGGGCGAAATTGAAACGACATTAATTAAACATCTCGCGGCAGCCGCGCACGGGCTACATCGAGCCGAGCCCCCGTCAATTTCATACTTCTTTGTACGATTCCCCGCGTCGGGAATGATTATTGATATCCCAGGAACGCGAGCTCGTTTACAATAACATTTACAGTAACAAATAAAGGACGGACGCGATGCCGATGCGGCATGCACTCGCGTTCTCACTTATCGCCTGTTTTTCGCCGCGTGCTATCTTATCGGACGGAATTTTTATCGCCTCATTCCTCCCCCCTCCCACCCCTCTCGGAATATACGCCCGTTACTGGCGTACGAGACAATAAAACACAGCGACAGCACGCATGCCCCGTACTCCTTTTATATCACACTGAGGCATCTAATGGCATTCCTACAGCTGCGCGAACGAAGGCCAGGCAATTTTCGATCGCTCGCTTGCGTAACCTGACCACTCTTTTCCCGCGTGCGCGAAATTATCTCGTCAGCTCTTCAGCTCGCGAGTCGCCACGGCCGCTTCGATTCGCAATTTTTCGACATAGGAAATAACTGCCGGCGATATACGGTGTCGATACTAGATTCGATGCCGGTGGAATATTATTATAACTAATCTCCAGTATTGCAAAAGTACGAAAAACTATTGATTCCTAATACCAGGGCGGTATCGAGGCGTTCGGTAATGATTATTATTACTGTAGGATTGTTATTGTCACAACTATATATATATATATATATATATGTGTGTGAAAGGAAGGATCAGAACTATGGCCGGGAGTGATTGTTTGTTACCTGTCGACTTTCAGTGTCGTGTAAAGTGAAAAACGTCGGAGCGAGGCAGACTCGGCTGAGATCGAATGCAGGCTTCACATTTGCTGAACGACCGCTCTTACGCTCCGAGAAAAAAAGCAGCACAATCAACGAAGTTTCGCTCAGACGAGAGAAATTTTGTCGAGCACAAAGCTTAGTCCGTTGGGATAAATTGTACAGTACGGGGGAAAAATAATTTCGCTTTCTTAGTGAAACCATCGTTGCTGCTGCATATCAGTTGCGAGAGAATAATAAAACTTACATTAACCAAATTAGTGAATTATGCCTAATTAGGACAGACTTGTTGCCAGGATAGATGATATTCTGCCGAGTGAATTAGTTGTCCTTAGGACACGTTAATTTGCTGTTAAAACAAAATAGTATTTTCCTACATTTACTAATTTGTTCTTACAGCGAAATAATTTATAGATTTAGCAAAATAACCCAGCGAATGACAAGTACCTTTAATAAATTGTTTAGCTCCATATAATAACTGACAGATTTTGCTACGACACAAATAAAATCTGCTATGCCAGCGAATTATTTTTCTCCGTGCGGCCTATAGACTAATAAAAGCCTACTTTGACGATACTAATACTTGTTAACATTCCACTCTTTCTTTCTTTCCCTTTTTTGAAACTTAAATTGTATATATACAATTTTAAATTATTACAATTCTAAATATTTACAATTTTTAATTGTTGCAATTTTAAATATATTACAATTTTAAAACTAATAAAAATGTACTTTGACGATACTAATACTTGTTAACATTCCTCTTTTTCTTTTTCTCTCTTTTTTGAGACTTAAATTCTACATATACAATTTTAAATAATCTATTTTAAAAGATCTGTCTTGACGCTAAATCAGCGAAAATAGAAATTTAAGACATCATCCGAGTCAAAGTAGGAGTAAATTATACTATTAGAACTTGCAGTTGGTCTATTTTACTACCTTAGCTCCTACCGTGTTGCAGAATTAAAGGTTTAACGCAAGACCAAAATTTCGACTCGGGACATTTTCATCTTTTCTATTTTAAGGTTGGTATCGTAACGTGAAATCCGCCTTTCAGTACTGAATTTGTGCTTCGCCAGTCTTGAGTACTTCTGGCCGAATGTATACGATGACCACATGGGAAAACATCATCCTTCGAATCCGGAGAATGTTTGTTCGCGATTTCGCGACGCGCCTGCCGCTCGACCGGCGCATTACGATAATGAAACGAGGGTCGCTCGCGAATATAGTCGCAATCAACGGGTAGGAAAGGTCTCTCCGACCAGGTGAACTCGGTTAAGAGTTATTACGTTATGCTCCCTGCATAACTGATGTATTCTTCGTCGCCGTCGAGCGCGGCTTTTCGTGCCGTGAGGAAGCCGAGAGATCCCCGGAGGATTTATGCTAATAAAAGGACGAAAGCGGCATATAAATTTTCTAACGGGGCAAAGTATACAGACGAAGTTCTCGCTCGGCCGTCTCTCTCTTTCGGAGATCTGTCGGCGAGTGCATACCGGTGTGCAAAATCTATTCTTGAACATTCCTGAAAGGATTCAAGCGACTGTCGACGACTCGATGGCTGTTCGCCTCGCCAATTTCGTTCTCTCCTTTCCGTATCAAGCGGTAAAGCAACACCGCCGTGTCAAGTATGTAAAAAAATGACAGATTCATGACAGATCGTATACGACTTCGCTCGCGTTGACGCGGTACTTATCGATAGTTTATATATCTGGCAATTTCACATCGTTCTTCAAACTTCCGACCGAAATATCGCAGAAACTGTAATTGCAGAGGAAAGGCGCCGAAACTGACGTACCATTTTGCGTTTGGGCTTTAAAGGTTTTTCGTTGAAGATGCGAAATTAAAATTGATGTGTATGGATGCAAGCTAGCAACATTTATCCGTTAAAATATGTGATAGTTTTATGGAAATTGTTACATATTTTCTTGCAAGTAATTACTTTTTAAAATATATAAAAATTGACGCTTCTAGAAACTAGATCTTAAAACTAACGTATCCTTTGATACTCATAGTAGGAAATTATAGGATAGTAGGAATAATATGGGAAATTGTACAAAAAAAGTGAAATAAAAGCACTGAACTTACATTATTTTGTACATTTACTGGATGAAAAAAATGCTAGATTCAAGTAAATAATTACCTCAAAACTTCGCAAATTTTTGCTTGGACCAAATAATATTTACTCGATCAAAGTGAAATATTTTCCAAGTAAATTATCCAAGTCAAAATTTTATCGAAATAAAATTTACCTAATTAAAGTAAAAATTTGCTAAGGAAAATTGGAGTAATTATTTACTTGAATCTTATTCTGTGCGTATATCTTTACATGTTATCTTAAATATTTACGTATTTTAAAAAATTTTAAACATTTTTGATATATATTGCTCCTTTATTATGTGAAAAGGAATCCCTTGACTTCTCTTCCTCCCGCCATCTTCTCAAACAAGTAACCAAGAAAAATATGGGAAAATTATTCACTAATAGCTTCAACCATATTACGTGAAATGATATTTTAAAATGATATTTAAAACGATTTTAAAATGATTAAAACAAAGTTTAATTATGTCGGTTGAAAGATTAATAAACTCAGGCATCAGGTTCACAGAACAATGTAACGGGAAAAATGAAATCTGGTTAATACAATGGAACTTTTTTTTCCGTGCAACTTTTCTTGTACAACTCAGCGACGGAAGATAGAAATTGACACGAGATCCAAAGTAATTTAAATGGTTCAAAGCTCACGTTACAAAATAGCGTTTCCAAATAAATTACTGTTGATTTGTCACTTTAATTTTCGCACGTGGAAAGTTCAAAATTTCAGCGCGACGAAAAATCAAACGACGCTGATAACGCAATCGAACGCAGTCGAACGCGCTTACGAACGGAAACTTCAGCTCCGACTATTGCAGGCAGTGGACGAAATTCATGTTCTGTCCGACAGAATTCATTGCTTTACAACTGAGAAACACGGGGCCCGGTTTATTCATATCAGCGTTTTGGTGCTTTTCCTCTAATAAAAAATGCAGTGGCACTTTTCTCTCATTGCACGAAATATTCAGGAATTTCAATTCAAACGTGGGATCCCTCGGTTAACCGCAATTCACGAACGTTAGCTGGTTGGAAATGAAAGAATGGAGAAAAAGAATCGGCTCTCACAGCTGGAAGAACTAGCTGCCACAGCTGAAAACTAATTCTTACAGGCAAAAATTAGCCGTCCATATAACGTGCAACGTGAAATTCAGTTAATTTAGCTAATTCTTTTCGCCCGTGTTCCTCATTTTTAGCTCCTATAATTAAAAACTAAATCTGCTAATTAAACTTTAGTTGTATCATATGAACGATTGATTCCTCCTTCCGTTATGGACGTTCTATAATTTTCCCGATACTGTAAGATTCGCATCTTTCTCTCTCTTTCTCTCCCTCTCCGTTCCTCTCATTTAACGCGAGACCGCGCATTCGCCTGACAAGATTACGTAAGACACAGATGTTCTCGCGATACAACGGGCGAGGCATTCCGCGGAAGACGAGTTGCATCAATTATTAATTAATCGCCATTGTAATCAGTAGACATTTCGTAGAAAGTGCGACGGCTCGCGCTAATTATTAATCACTCGCTCGTAACGTGACTCACCGCGATACTTCGTTGCCTGTAGGTCGCTCTAAACTCTCCCTTCGGATTCACGACGGGATTCGGTACGAAGCGCCATTTGCGAGAAAATAATGGATCTCCAATGCCCTCCTCGTCGTCGGAGCGACGCTATTGCTGCGACGTAATTACGAAGTCCGTCCGCGCGAATTATGAATCCGTCCGTAGTCCACTTCGCAGCCGTTCCTCATCCCATTTTCACGGTGGAGGAACGCTCGAAGAATCGGAATTGCATTCGCGGGTGTACTCGTCGGTCCACGATAAATCTTCGAGCGTGAAGCTACAAACGGGATTCTCGCGGATCGCGCTTTAAAAGTGGGTTTTAAATCCCACCGAGCGGGTTGTAGCGCGAAGCGCCGGCCGATTTATCACCGTCTGCGCGCCGTCCACGTCGCGACGCTCGTTCGTGAATCACACTTGACGTTCGTAACCGAATATCGGCCGGATGGTTCTAATGGTCAGTGCGCTACCAAGGCCGTTGAATGAATACCTCCAAATCCCCACATTATTAGACGCATGATTTGATTTTTTAATAGAAGACAGGTTAGAAGTTACTAATTTCACGTTCGCTCGATTAGAATGATTCCCGGTGTCAGTCAGCGCTTTTAACTCCGCAACCTTCTGAGCTGTCAAATCACTCGTTTAACCCGCAACTTTTGTGAACAATATTAATAATATTTTCCACACCAAAATATACCTTTCTGTGTTGGTAGGCGAGGGATTGAAAGTTTCGGCCACGAGTGAGCAAAGGTGAAAGTAAATTGACACGCGCTCAAAACTCACGTCTGTCCCGGTTATTATCAACAATGCAGCCAGCGTGGATTCATACTTGTTCATTGCAACAGCAACGGGTGAAATGACGTCATAAAAAATAGCTTTTACAGAATAACGATACCTCGACGTGATTCGATCGATGGATGAGCCGTGTCGTGAAGCTGGTTCTCGGAAGTCGGTGAAATGTAAAAAATTCAGCTGCGTCTAGCAAAATGTGCAAGGGACTGCAATTGGACCATCGGAACCTTAAGTGTTAAGGCTATCGCGTCGATTTCGTGCGGTGGTTATTACGCGTTTTCCGCGTGTAATAATCGTAATCGTGAACAACGAGGTGGCGTCTGAGCAACCCGCCCCCTTTTCGGCTGAAAACGTAGCCATCCGTGTCGGAATAGCAGTCCATATTTCCTCCTTTCCATGGCTGGGAGGACGCGGGGAGGGCGCTTTCCTTCAGCGCGACTTAGTCGCGTAAATAAAATAAGGACCGGCCATAATTTAAGCGCCGGCGAAATCGCCGGAAAGGGATATGAATGGCGGAAGAGGGAGGAAATGTCAACGGGAAATAAAGCGCGATCGCGAGACGACGTTCTATTGTTATCGCTCTCGCGTGTCCGCGGCCCGCGCCTTCTCTTCCAGCCGCGCTGAAGGTTCCCCCGCCGGTTTCGAGAAAATTCAAATCAAATATAAAAGTGACGCTCGATCCCCCCCCCCCCTCCCCTTCTTCCTTCCTTTTCTCGTTGGAGCGGAAATCCATTTGCGATATTAAATATCAAACGCGGCCGGCGTTGTAGCCCCTCTTTGTCCCTCGCCGGAGATAATGCGGCACGGGAGGAGCGAGGACGAGCTTTCGCACTCGACAAAGGACGATATTAAAATTATATTTAAGTCGAAAGCGAGACGCGCATCGCGCGAACACACACGCTGATCTGAATTTAATCCACCATTAACTCAGGCAGCGACTGCAACGACGACCGATGCGATATGTAGATTACTCGTTTTCGCCGGTACAATCAATACCGGACTACGTGCCGCGCTACAACGGAGGATTAATTAACGCGGCTAGAGACGGTGTTTTGCGCGGCGATGTGAATATGTCAGGCGCACATGTGTGTTTGCTCGCCCGGCTGTATAGTCGGCCCGCCATCTTTTTCATCCGTCGCCGTTTTCCCGAGCTAACGCGCGACCGTATCGCGCTTAATCGGATAAGTCGGGACACCCCGACTAATTACGTCGATTTCTTCACTTTCCGAAGTCCGCCTCGGGCGATCTGTTATTCGCGACGGAATTACGTGAAGAAAATCAGGATTACGTTTGCGCGGCCCAAGCGCGAAATTCTGCTCCCACAGTTGAGTCTGGTTGATTCCGCGTTAAGTTTCCAAAGGCCTTGGGCTCCTTTGATACAAGTGGTCAAGTTATCGTCGTTTTCTCTCCGCTCGGAGGTTTGATGTAGAATTGAAATTCAAACCCCGGAGATCTCAACTAACTCCCGTTGAACACTTACTGCCGACTCCTTCGATGCTACAAACGGGAAACTTACTTCCGCTTTCTCCATTTGATGATTTAATGTTGAAACTAACGCAGACTGAGTTGATGTAACGTAGACTTAACGTGAAATTTCGGGTGACGCGAATGCATGCAAAGAGGCTGTTAATGCGCGCATGTAAATCTCCGAAAGTTTCTCCGCGCGCTTAGTAAGCGTAATTATTTAATTTCCCGCCGTAAAGAAATGTCCAAATGAATTAACCTGCGTCCAGAGTAAAAAGAGAGAGAGAGAGAGAGAGAGAGAGAGAGATGTGCGTGATTACATGAATTATTTACTTTCTAAATATGCATCTCTCTCGTGGCACTTAACACAGATATTCCTGCTTTCTAATTAGCGCGCAAAAGTCGACGGGAACTCTGATTTAAAATTAATATCCTCTCGCTGATGCAGTTAGTGTTTTCACCCGAGTCTCCCTTCCTGTTTTACTCGACTTGAAAATAGCGGCGAATTCGTTAACGGCAGTTCTTGAATTGTAACGCACCGACCGTCCATTATTATCCGTTCATTCCAGCAAGTTGAAATCATCTAATTAAACATTCAACCTCGATCGAGTGAGCGAGCGGAGCGAGTGCCGTGCGCGCTCACCTTTGCATTCCCCGTGTGTTTTGCTTCGTAACGGAATCCACGCGCGTGTGTGCACACAGAGAAATATAAATTCATCATCGTTGCCCGACTAAATGAACTTTATTAATAATAGCTTTATTATAAAATATGATCAAAAATATTCATTATGGCCGATAACTTTATTACGGATTTTATCATCGTCGTTCAACTAAATAAAACGAGTCCATTTAACTAAGTAAACAGGAATTGCGTTAAATAAGCGAGGGAAGAAAGAGAGAGAGATAGAGAGAGAGAGAGAGATTTCATGCTTCCGAATAAATCGATTATTCCCTGAGCGGTAAAAACAACAAAGCAAAAAATACGTACGTAAATACGCACGTATTTGAAACGGTGTCTCTCACGCGATGCTCGCGATTTCGCCTAACGACCAACATGTCAAGATTTGCCCGGCGATTAGCGCTGATCGATGGCGATGGCCGGTGTGATTTATTTCGCGTCAGAGAAACCCCGTCGGTCCTCGCCGTCGTGGTGGCCGATCGTCATGCGAGCTAAATGAACGGTTCATACAGGGAGGACGAGAGAACGTCGTCGGGTTCTCCATTATAAGCGCCGGCGGGGTGAACGATACTCACCTTTCGTGACACACGAGCTGCTCCAATTACGCGTGTCCACCTGTCTTCGCTTCGTCTGCCTTCACCGTACCGACGCGAGAGAATTAGGCTATCGACGGCTTGTGCGTCGTATCCTCGGAATTGGACCCTTCGCTGGGCTTTTAGGGAAATATTACGTTGTAAGATCGATACACGTCCGGGCCCCGCGAATTCGTCGTAGTAAAGAGAGAGAGGGAGAGAACCCCGGTCGAAATATTGGCCCTGCGTTGAACCCTTAATTCTGCAACGTAGTGGGAGCTGGGACAGTGGAATAGGTCCAATTTCAATTCTAATAATATAATATGTCCCCTACTTTCACTCCGATGATGTCTTTAATTTCCGTTTTCGCTGTTTTAGCGTTAAAATAGGGCGATATAGCGGAGAAATTCAACCTGGAATTAAAGGTTCAAAAGAGAGAAGTTGAAAAGTGTCAATATCGTCAAAGTAGATTTTCGTTAGCCTGTAATTAGGCCGTCCAAATAGGCGCAAACTATGCTTAAGAGCGTCGGAGTAGCATGAAAACTTCGATTTGGGAAGGTGAGAGGGAAAGAGCTCGCGGAAAAATTGCGTGCAGTTACGCGCATTCCTCTCTCTCGCCGACGCGAGAAAGAGAGAGAGAGAGAGAGAAAGAGAGCCCCACGCCTTCGAAAGAATTGATATCGTAACCCAACTCCTTCTCAGACTTCCTCGCATCAGTAAATAATCCCGGAACAGCCGTTGCCATTACCCGGCATATTTTCTTTACACGCCGCACGCCGCGGCTTTACGGTATGAATTTCAAATTACCGTCGGGAAATGGCATCATCCGGCGGTTTAGCTTTTACTCCCCCTCCCTTCCCCCCTCCCCTCTCTCTCGCTCTCTTTTCCCATCCTCCGCTCCTTTCTCCCCCGACGTTCTCTCCGCTGTTCGCTTTCATTCGGAATGATGTACAACATTGGCCGCGCGCCAGGATCGTCCGCAATATCATCGGTGCGCAGCTTCTGGAGCACGGCTTCGCCGAGAGAGGGGGAGAGGGAAAAAGAGAGAGTGTGTGTAAAGGATGGCCGATCCACTTTAAGAACCCTTGTTTAGAACGGAGGAGCGCGCGTCAAAACAGCCCCTCTGCGAATGGTGACACCCCGTGTATTTTTCACGCGTGTTCGACGTCGCGAAGGATCCGCCCGGGGACGTTGAGAAACGAGGTCTCCGGTCAAGCGGCATCGTCGGATCACAGCGTCGCCGCCACTCCCGGTACTCCGGACTCCCGGGGATCCCATAAAGCTCATCGAGTGTGCACATATATTTTCCGAAGCGCTATTAGGCGCACCACACCACGATTCGCCCGGCCGTTTACGAGAGTTATAATAATCGGCCCCCCTTACGATCCGTCCGATGATTTAAGACGCCGTCACTTCCCCGGATTTTCCCCCTCCGCGCCATTTTGCCGGGAAATTTCAGGCGAGCTTAATATTATTTCGAAGAAGCGCGATCAATCGTCGTCGAGAGCCGGGTTTTCCCCGGCAGCAACATTAAATTAAGCGTCATCGGGGAGATGGCGAGGGGAAAGAATGCACCTCTCTCTCTCTCTCTCACTCTCTGCGAACTCTCGTTACGGCGGGAGAACTTTCTTCAAAATTCTCCGGGTCAGTCTTCGTTTTAACGATCTTGCAATCAGCATTCGCATTAACTGGTTTCGTGCGGTGCGACGCGAGCCCGTCGTGTCCCGTGGATACGTGATCGCTCGCGTTTCCCTCTCCGAGCTCAATTCGTGCGGTCTCTTCATTATAAATGTAGATTATCCGGCGATGCTGAAAATACGGAATGAGGCTAGAATGCGCCGGCGGGCCCGGTGCGTTGAGAGTCGCAGCCGACGACCCCCTCGAATCGCGCTCAGGGGAGACTCAGGGGTTTATTGTTGCGCTTTTTACACACTGATGGAAAAAAGGATGCACACGATGTTTCATAACGTCGTGTATATTTTCATGCAACTACCATCCTTTAGATAAATAAGTATTAACCTTGTGTATATTTATATTTAGGCTCATCTTTAATTAGCGCGTTTTTATGCTTATTATTATACTTCCCTTTTTCTTTTTTTTTTTCCTTTTTGTTATTTTATACTATTTCCCTATTTTCTATGTGCGTTTCTTTTTTTATATCGTTTTTTTCCGTGTCCTTAGAGCATTGTATCAAACAAACATCTCCCGTAAATAAATAAATATATATATATATATATATGTGTACAAAAAGTTATTTAGTTCTAAGCAAAATTGTGGAAATAGAACAATTAATCCCATACTCGGAGTCGATTGTTGATGTTACATATCTTTTATATGTAAAGAAAACGAAATATATAGTTGCCGATTTTTGAATTATATAGTTTCTCTTTCAACGTTTTTTAGATATTTTACTAAAACTGATGATGTCAACTAGTCAAGGTGCGATTTTACTTCTGTTTCTCAGTCGCCCTTTCGAACCGTGACAACCGAGAAAACAACTAAAATCCATCTGAAACCTTTGCATTTAAGAACACAACTTTTTAATGCAACCGGATAACAATTTGACTCTAACGGAATTCGGCGATCCGCGCGTATGTTTCCGTGCACAAGCTGTGTCGTTTTAGACAACTTACCCCGAACGGTCATTTTGAATAAAAGAAATCATATTTCCAAACGACATTGCAGTAACGGTTAACCGAATACAGGAAAAGTTAACTGAAACTGCACAATAAATTTTGTACGACTACTGAGAAATTCCGACGAGAAATTCCGAAACTAACGGAACAATAAAAACAGAGACTGGCCAAATTTACCCGTCACGTCCAATTCTTCATTCATTTTTCAAAAGCGCTCGTAAGCACCACGTGCGATACGTCAGCCACGAATCGTTTCACGCGCACCCGACCAATACGATACCGGAAATCTACGCTATAGAGAAAAATATCCTTTATTTATTAAATGAAATACAAGCTTTGTGACAGCTAACCCGCTTTTAATATCGGTCTCTCTCCGCGTTAATCGGCATCGCTTTGACATCGGGACGATCGGATTTCGTATTCGTACATAAAAATCGGGGGAATAGAACGAAGAAAGAGATAATATCGCGGGACGCGAATAAGGTAGGGGGAATTCTCGTCGCGTCTCGGTAACGAAACGGAGGAGATTATCTTGTTGGGAAGTCCGCTACGTCATGTCGGAAATCTCTTCTCTTTTTACGCGACGGCTATACCTTTCCGGGATAAAGCTATCCTTAGGGATAGGTCTGCGCGTGGGTGGACGGTTGATCGACTACCCTCGAAGGACCCCCGCCCCTCTCTTCTCCCCTCTTCTAACCGATCGCCATGGCGAACACGTACAAACTGCAATGTGTACGCACGGTGTGTGTGCGTGCGTGCAGTCGCGTCCTTACATCTTACTTTTTTCCTCCGGAATGGACCATCCTCGCTCCCCTGGGAGGACTCCATCCTATGCATTTAAAAATTCACCGAGCGGAATGGACTCGCGTCTCATGGGAGGCCCGAGTACGATATACGCGTGGAAGGGATTCCAACACTTGAGATAATAATGATAATTCCCAATACCGCAGGAAATACAAATGGGCGCCCGCAGAAAAAAGAATAACATTATATTTTATGCGATAATATTATTTATTATATAAATAAATACACACGTACGCAGGATTATAATTACAGAACAAAGCCAGCTTATTTGCGTTATTGGGAAATTTGTAAAACACGCCCGCGTCACCGAATTTTTTCAAGCTTTAGATCGATGTGAAATGTAAACGGACGTGAACATAGAGCATATAAAAAATACACGATTTCGCGTATGTCTAGCTAGCTCCTTCCTCCACACAGCGCAAAATGAATATTATAGATGTATAATTTGTGCGCTCGGCGAAAATGAAACGTGACAGTTTTGCGTTCTATTCGGTGGAAAACAGAACTTCAAACGGAGAGCCTGATGGACGTTCTAAATAAATAGCCCGAATAACAAACTATTCAGTTCAAAACAAATATATAAGAATTGTGCGTTAATTACGCGCTCCTACATCCGGGCAATTTCGATTTTTGCGCGACCTTTGCTTGCGACCAAACGTGGCTCCAACTATCGGAGCTCTAAGTGAAGAGTTGCCGCAAAGCTGCTTAGGAAATTTTACGCAGAATAATATTAATGAAAGTTATAATTATGAAATTATAATGAAAGTTGTGATAATTAAGGAAAATTTGGAAATCGACTTTCGACAGCCTTTAGAATAATTGAAATTGCCATTAATATACTTGCTTATGCAGCTGTAAGTACTTTAATGACGAAGCCGATGTCTGTCTTTAAATATTGGCTGTGTCGAGCATACAAATTGGAATTAAAACGCGTACGATTATTGTCAATAAGAGGACGTAAACCGCATGACGTACGTTAGGGTCAAGGCGAAAGACACAAGAAACAAGAACTGCTCTTAGGCAGGTCAAATCAAAGCTGCATACGGTAAATGAAACTCAAGAAAGCCTCTTATGGCTCCGGAATAGTCGAGTAATCATGAATTCGATTCATAAAAGTTATATTAAAAAGTTTGCATTTCGGAAACTTTAAATGCGTTTTAATAAACACATTTTCTTCCGTCAGCACGATAACTCAGCGAGCTTTTAGTATTTTCGGATGAAATTTCAGCGAAAATATTCTTCATATCATTTTCTACGAATTGCCAGAGGCTTTTCCGACTTTCCACTTTGTTTCTTTTTTACAACAAAAAAGTGGACAAATTTTGAGGGAAAGTTTTTTTGAAAATAAAAGATAAATTGTTAAACTAATTATATACGATAAATCAACGATTTTATGCTGCTGTATTTAGGCAGTTTCGATTCTTGCCCAACAACTTTGGAAGGACTTCTCTCTTCATCCAAGGAACATAATTGTCACAGAATTTCTCTAAAATAAAAAATATCGTTATAAACCAGTCAACACACGTACGGTAAATCTACGATCTGTGGGCTTCTACTTTGAAGCGTGTGTCTACTAAATCAATCGTTCGCGAGATATTCAGATTTTTATTTCGCAAGTCGCCCTTCGTACGATTACACAGTATGTGTATCACGGGCGTGTTTTTGCGGGGCGTATCTTTAAAAGAAACTTTTAATCCATCGCGTCGCACTCTTCTCTCGGCGCCACGACGATTCTCGCACTTCGCAACGTGACTACAATTCTGTCTACTGGCAGAGCTCGACTTTTTCATTCTTTCATACGGCCTGTTATTTTAGTTATCCCGAAACTCAGCGTGAGACGGCAAAACTTTGTCTATCGTCGGCAGCATGCGCGCGTGATTCCTCTTACGCTTCGCGTGACTTGCGACTCTGCGCGCAAGTTGCATCGTTCTTCTCTCTCTCTCTCTCTCTCTCTCTCTCTCTCTCTAGTTCTCCCTTATCCCCTTCTAAGGGATCTATTCCTTCCGAGAGGATTCTCATTTGCCAGAACTTACCGTAACGAGGCAAGTTGAGGATGCATTCGTTAACATTGATATATCGATATCAAATGGAAGGCAAAGCGAAACAGAGTACACATGAAGTTTGCGATGTAATTGTTTGTCTTCACTTTCCCTCCCACGTGGAGAACCTACAATCCCAACGCGAGGCTGGAAGGCGAACTCTCGACGAACGAGAGTCGATGTAATTTTTATGTTAATTATAATTGCTGCGAAATAGCTCGAATGTTTCTTGCTCGGAGTTTACGTGTCCTGTCGTCTCTCTCTCTCTCTCTCTCTCTCTCTTTTCATCTTCCGACTTTATTGAATTACTATCGCGAGGTGTTCTTTCCACGCTCGGATTTTACGATACTCTCACAGTTCGTTATTCCGTGACTCGGCAGTTGCATAAAATCGCGAACTGCTTCATTATCGCCTCTAACCGAGTTAAGAGATACCTTGGGTACGGCGATAAGTGCCGGTGAAGGAAGCAATGAGAGACGTAAAATGCAATTTTTCACGCCATTGGCTCCGTTCCGAGTGAAAATATTTGACGACCTTTGGGCGCGCGCGAGCGAAGTTGAAGAGAAGCCAAGACAGTTTCGAGACACGAAATTGCGATCATCTCCTCCGTCGAGATTTAAACTCGATATTCCTCCCGAAGATCATTCCCGGGAAGTTATGATTCACCGGGTGCGTCGGCTCCTCCGACAATGCGGTCTTTCAAAGTGCCTTTTAATTTCGTAACGTCGAAGTAACGAAGAAGCTGGAAATTGCTTTCCTCTTCCGTCCCGACGATCTTTGCTCTCAGCTCTCCGTATTTTCTAGAAGCAGCGTATTACGTAAATTGCTATTTACGCGTGTAACGACCGCGCGTCGGCTTTTGATCCCGCATTCTTGCAACAGCACTCGACTAAAAGCTAGAATCCATGTTCTTTCGAAGATTTCCTCGACACCGCTTATTTTTACATTTTCCAGGAGCATATCGTATTAGTTACACCGAAGAAATAAGCCTTTATGTTAATAACATTGTTCAATAGTACCGTAATTGTGTGGAATAAATTCATTCGATTTAATATTTGACTTTTTTTGATTTTGTTTTTAAGTGTTTTAAAGCCTTGTCGAAGGTGTGAAATTAAAATTTATGCGCATGAATGCAACAATACTTCTCTACCAAAATATATCATCGCTTTGTGAAAATGCACATTTTCTTGTAAATAACTATTTTTTAAGATGCGTCAGAATTAACATTTCTAAAAATTAGGCCTCAAAACCGACACATCCGTGAAAGGATCAAGGAAATAAAACAAAAATATTGGGACTACATTTTTTTTCTGTAAATTTAGTACATACCCTATGTTATCTTTAATCTTATATGTACAAGAAAAAATAAAATGTTACAATTAACATTTTCAGCAGAGTTCACTCGAAATTTTGTGTCGAAGTAACTAATTCGCCGTTTGTTACTTGTTAACGAATTGAAAATGCGAACGAATTGACACATTTTCTTCCGACATATAATATTAGTTATTTTGACTCCACCGTTGCGGGAACATTTGTATGAATATTCGGCTGTATTGGAACTCGTACTTGAGACAGCCGCAAATTTAACAATAGACCGAGTAGAAACCTCGTACAGGAATCTTTCCTACAGTCGAGTTTTCCGGTCGTCTGGCGACAGAAAATTCCGTTACAATAACAGTGTTGTTTTTTCCTTGAATCAAGAAAATTCATCGTCTACGTGACTACGCAAACAGGTAAAAAAAAGGTTGAAAATATCAGGCGATCCGTGCTTGGGTCTTTATGGCCGTTTGAAAAATTCGGTTACGTCGCTGCGAGCAATTCTATCGCAACAGCTCTTTCGTAGAGATCGCACGATCGTGTCTCCCATTTCGACGGCGGCGTTGGAGAAGGAGAGAAGATGTCGGGTGAAACACTGTGTCTCGCACGAAAGCCCGCGAGGAAGCGGGGGTTATATAAAGAAACGAAGTGCGCGAAAGCGTATACCATTTGTGCTGTAAAAGCGAAAGATGATATTCGCCGGTGATACGCCAACAGCCTACCGCCCGTCGTCAGTGGAGAGCTTTCCGAGAGAGACGAAGACGAGCAGCGCTCGCTCGTCGCTTTAAATCGGGAGGTATTTGTCAGGTGTCCGCGTTTCGTCACGACCTGCTCCTGGCAGCAACGCGAGCATCGTCTGTCTTATTCTTCGCATGAAGTTTCTCCGTGGAAAATCGCGAAACCGAATGTAGAAGTCGTACACAGTCGACCAGTACCGGAGACTAACGAGACGCCGATCCGATATTGAAATACGGATTTCACGTGGCGATGTTAATTCTTAAATAGCGAAAGCGAGACACGTCACAAATGTAAAACTCAAATAGCTCGGTGATACGCTGAAACAAAATATCGCTATGTTCAAATAAAGATTCACCAAGGAGTATTGCGGGAAATATTATTTGAATGTAGCACCGGAAGAAAAAAAGCGCCACATTGAAGTAATATTTACTTAATGCGAATAAAATAAATATTCGATGCTCCTTAGTAAATATTTATTTGAACGTAGGAATTTTTTCCCAGTGTAAGAGCGGTCGCCTGGCAAGCGGAAGATCCGAATTCGCGATCCCAGCCTGGCGCCTGCCTTGCTCTGGCGTTTCTCATCTTGCATGATATTAAGTCTCGGTTTTCCATTCCTTGGTTAACTTGTGGCTTAGACTTAAGTTGATGATAATACAAAAATTATGTCTTTCTATTTATGGTTAATGATTAAATTGATGATTTGGTAATTTTTACAGTTTAATGATCAGCCGTGAACGGAAAAAGATACTTTTCACATTATCATTCGGGTTAAGTTCGAACCACAAGTCAACCAGAAAATGAAAAACCGGACCCAAAAGTGAACATCTTCAGTCACAAGCAAGCAACCGGGTCACAGTTTTGATCCTCTCTTCTACAATGTGCTATTAACAATTTCACAATAATAATCATCATTATCAGGAACCGGTACTGCCTCAGTATTGGGAATCGAAAATTTTTCGTACTTTTGCAACACTGCGCAATAAAAAGTTTTATGTTACAAACAGTCCGCCCAAACCTGTTATTTTAACAAAGCGAATATATTAATATGTCAACAAAGTGAATATATGTTAATTGAATATACAATATATTTGTGCAACTTTTCGCACATTTCCCGCGTTAAAGTAACACAAAAATGGGCTATCTTTAACACCAAATTTTTTACCACGTGGAAGTCGATGCGATAACTGTCAGTCTTGGCCGGTTATTGTCACCCCCGGTATTCTACCAGTATCGAATTGGCATCTGGTTATCGTTCACCAAAAGTCGATACTGAATCGATGTACCCCAGTTGTTCCTCACGGTCGCGAGTGTGTAACTTTAAATAATAAAACGTATCCGTTGGGCAGCCAAGGGCCGCGACTAAGGGTCATCTCGTTCGTTATTTCTCGCGTCATAAACGCGATAAACAAGCTGATTCCTTCTCTCTTCAGCATGCGGTAGTATTGTTAAACTTTACGCGTCATTTCCATAATGGATCGCGTATCCTCGGGCGATGTCGTTGTCAACTTTCAGCGTCGTTCGTCCGTGTGATTCCGCGCTTGTAATAACGTAATGCGACTGGCTCTGCTTCTCTCTCTCTCTCTCTCTCTCTGCAGCGTCGTAAAATATTGAATAAATAATGTAAATGCGCGCGGCAAGAGCGATCCTTCCACGTTGTTGTTTCAACACACCGCGTCGCGTTCAATATCGGCTCGTGTCGCACGAGATCGACGCGCGAAATGAGCGATTAATACTCGTTCGATATTATTCGTCGATCGCCTCGATTTCGTCATTTCGCGCCCGTATTGTTGTCTTTGTCGCGCGCGCAGAATCGGAGGATCGAACATCGAGTGGTGAACTTCGACGAGCGCGAAACCGAAGTCGAGAGTCCTGATCCTCTTCTCCCGCGTGTGCGAATTATCCCGCAGGCGAGACAACGTTAAAGCCGGGATGACCGCAATTAATTCGGATCAGGCCAAACGACGCGAAACCATGGAGTATTGGACATCTCTCTCTCTCTCTCTCTCTCTCTGCGCGCGTTCACTAGGAAAGGACGTGTAACGTGTTGTTTTTACCTGATTACCATCGGAGTGGATATATTGCGCAGGACAAGCTCTTTACATCGTTAAGTCTACTTTGGGTGATCTGCTCTCTGCTCTCGGAAACAGAATTATCTCTCTCTTTCTCTCTCTCTCTAATTTCACGTATCGCGTCAAAACAGGACTTGAGGATTTTTACACGTATATTTTTACATTTACGCGCGTTATGCATTTTGAAACGTAACTTTAGATTCGAAGACTTTCCTTGCAAACAGAACTCTGGCTCGACAAGGTACTCTCAGTATCAAGTTGCCCTGCTTTCTGATGAAGTGGAATGAAACGTTCGCGAAACGTTGGAAACAATTCGACGAAAAGCTCGGATTCAACGCGGAAGCCAAAGAAAAACATTGCGCCACATCGCGAAAGCGTTGAATATTAGATGGAATTCTTCTTCGAATCAGAGCCGGTGCCAGATGTGACATGCGCAGATACAAGAGTTGTATATTCTTTATAAAATCGCTTATTTGCAAAATAATTGTTTTGCAAATTAAAATTTATTTACTCTAAAACTTACTCTTATATTTTACAAAATAATCATTTTACTATATAATTTCCATTTTTTTTAATAATCATGTTATAAGAAATAAATAATCTTATTTAAAAAAAATTATATATATATATGTATAGAGTGAGTCAGTTAAAGTGTTACAAATTTATATCTCGGAAACAAAATATTTTAGAGAAAAATGTTTCATACAAGAGTTTTGTGATTTCGAGGGAAAACATAAGATGGTGTCATTGGTTTGACTTTGGATAATTGTTTGAAGATCGTATGAATGTCACCTTCAACTTCTTTAATAGAAATCCCCATTTTTCATTGCATATTCTTATAGCTTATTTCGGGAGCTTCTCAAAACACTTTAATGAAATATTTTTTCATTAAGTACTCTTCGAGTTTTAAGGCTTGAAAGTTACAATACATATTATTTTGTATTAATTTGCGTGTGTATGTGTACGAGCAAAAAATAAAGTAAAAAAATATTCAAATGACGTCAAATGACGACTCTCTGCTGCGATACATTTTAAAATTCTTTCACGAAAACACTCTCGTGCTAACGCGGGCCAATATTTCCGATGTCACATATCGATTCTTATCGGCCAATATTACACCGTCCTTTTTATATCAAACGACTTTTGTTTCACAATTAATTCCTCCCTCGAATTCTGTCGCGAATTGGAGGCCGCCTGAAGGGTGAGCTTTCAGCGATAACGTCGAACCTGTCGTTAAACGACGGCCGATACCCGAAGTCGCTTAAACTTCATGGCTCGAGAGCTCGACGAAGTCGCGCCGGTGTGTACGCATGCAAACAGCACGAAGTACACCTGTGTACACGCAATTAACGCGCGACAGGGCGCGCAGCCGTACTTAACGTCACCGCGGGCGACGCTCGCGTTAGTTATTGTCACGTTCGCAGTACTCGATTACACCCAACCCGCTAACGATACCGTGATTTAGCGTGTAATTTTAATCCGATCGATCCGCACGCGCTATCGGTTTTATTACGTAATGCGTCACGAGCGCGTAATGCATCGCGCTCAATTACCGGAGCCCGTTACACACGGGTTGCGAATGCTCTTGCGCCATCGTGTGGGCGTCGCTCCTATTTTTCTTCCCCTCGTATATTACGTATCAACACTTATTAACGCATCTACCAACACCTTTGGATTAACATTTTCCCCCTATGAACCCTTTGATCAATTAGTTAATCTCGCGTGTACACACCAGATCATGGTGATGGTGTCTTAAATCTCCGTTCTCGCTGATTTTAGCGTCAAGTTGCTTTGAATTCGCTCCTGCGAATTTAATAATCGAAATATCGTGAATATTTATAGCTTCAAGATGGCGGTAAAATTAAATCTGTAGAATTGAAGAGAGAGTGAACAAATTCAAGAGAGAATTTAATAAGTGTAGTGCCGTTAAAGTACGTTTTGTGAATCAAGTGATATTTTTCTGTCTCAATTCAACAATTTAATAGCTTGTAATCAATATTTATTTGTGTAATACCTTAATTTGTAAATGAAGTTCTGAATGTAAGTGTAAAATGGCTCTAAATTTAAGAGAGAATTTATTAGAATTATGTAATACCTTTTTTTCCACTGTAGGAACTTAGTGGTTTTAAACTTCGATTTTCTCGTTCGGTAAATATTTTCTAAAAATAAGTCCCAATATTCTCAATATTATGAATTTAACTTGTCGGAATTGTTTCAATACATACAAAGAAATATCTATTCATATGAAGGAATATTTTACATACTGCCTTTTTCCACTTCTAGTAAATATTTGAGTATCGCGGTAACCATTTTACGTGTATTAAATAAATATTCCTTGAACGGTAACGCTTTTTCCAGTACAGAAATCGAATCTACTTTGCTCCCTTGGCTCCTACTATGTTGTAGAATCGAAGGTTCAACGCAGACCGAAAAACGTCTGCTCTTTGTGTTCTTTCGTAACAGTTGTTCCCCTCAAACACCTTCAACGCACGTTCGCGCGCGCGCGCGCACTTGTGGAAACACGAGACGCACAAATGCACGCCGGCAGGTGGTCTCGTTTGTCGTCCGTCGGCGATCGTGATCTTTCATGCATCCTATCGGGGGCGTTTTTACAGTAAACGTTTGACGTCCTGCAGAATCCGCCGGCGGAACGGAATAATACGGGCGAATAATACATGATATTTCACGTAATGCGATTTATTTCCCTTTCGCGCGTCGGCCGGTTCTCCGTGCTCGAGAAACGGTATGTTGATTCGCGCGACGTTCCGGACAGCTCGAATACGCGAAGTAAGCTCCGTAAGCAAGCGCGGAGCTGACCGAGCTATACAAGAAACTGGAATTCCGGGCCCGAGCATTTCCGTTACTATGAATATGGAACGACAAGCATCCCAGCCCGCCTTTATACAGACAGATGGATGGTTCGATGTCGCGTGCATGCAAAACTTCCCCGTTTTGCATCGAGCGCGACGCTAACAAGTGTAACGGCTTCCTGTCGTCCCTCCCACCCCCCTCCCCCTTTCTCCCCCCTCTCCACCATTTCCGCGCGGTTTTGTTACTGGATGGCTATCATGCAAAAGTTGTTCTTCACGGTTCTTGAAATTTCGTTTACACACACATATACACGCAGAGTGAATAGCTGATCGACCGAGTTCACGTCGAACGCCGTCGGCGACTATCGGCTTTTAATACTTCAGCAAGACGCGTTTCGATGATAGTCATTTTCATTGATAGGCCATTCGCGAGATAGATCACTTACTTTATCTCACTTCGCTTCAGGAGGAGCAAACGATCCGTTTGAGCGATTTATAATTCGCAATTCGAGAGAGGGGGGGATTTTGCTTAGTATTAGAGATAAGGCTCTCATTAATTTAAATGAAAGTCAAACAAGGAAGAGTCGAGGCCTGTATCAGCACATATATATTCATTATATACCGCTAAACAATTGATTATCCTCCGGTTTAAATTATTACTAAGATCGGGCGACGGCTCTTACAAAAACAACGAAACAACGAAATTAGTGACAATTCAAGATTTATGCTCTCATATATAAGCAAATATATACAATCTTATAAGAAGGCAAAACTTGCTCCTACATGAAACAATTCTATATAGCTCCATGGAAAATACCACATTCTTGTTATTCAAGAATAATTTTTATGAATTGAGAAGAAAAAATATCGGACAGGAGGAACGATATCTTCAAACTGATGCAATTCTTAGTTCAGAGATTATTTTTGAATAACAAGAATATGATATTTTTAGTGAAATTATGTAGAATTTTTTCATGTAACGGCAAATTTTGCCTTCATATAAAATTGCATATTCTTGATTATATTATATATATATATATATATATACGAATGAGTTTTTTTGAATTGATATTATTTTTTACCCGTACTTGCCTTCCTCTCCTAGATCCGAACGGGCAAAAATCCCCGACGGTTTCGGTGACCCCCGTCTTGTCTCCGAGACCATCTCAAAGAAATCTGTCTTCATCCACTCAACCGCCGACTGAACATCCCGAGAATCCGAATAAACATCCTCAAATAATGTTTGCACTACGCGGCACGTGAAGTTACAAGTGACGCCTCGAGTTCCATTTCGGATTACAGATTCCGTATTACATGTACGCCGGGTTTACCCGGCGGTTTAAGAGGCACCTCTGTCTGCCGGTTTCGTTCCTCGTCGAGCTGAGTGAGTGAAGTATTTGCGAGCGTTCCGTCGCGCGAGCAAGGTGGTATCGCCACGAATCCAGGTGGAAGGGCGAAGCCGCCGTTCGACCTAGAACCCGTCGACCCGCGTAATCTGGGTGAGCCAGCCGGTGCATCGCCGGAATCGACGAGGTCGTTACGTATCGTCCGGCGTCCTGACGTCGGTTCCTCTGGAATCGTGTCGATAAGGGCTCTCTCTCTCTCTCTCTCTCTCTCTGGCGCGCAGCCTCACTCGCACTTTCGCAATGCGACGATCGCGAGCGATTTCACGCGACCGGCATCAACTATGCGCGATCACCAGGCCTCGGTGAGGCTATTCATTTCAGCTGGGGACAAGGTTATCGCGCCTCCTAGATATTTGCTCATACCACCTTCGCGCCGAAATCGATGCGATCCACTTTTGGCCACGGCTGATGTGGCGCGATCAGCTTGCATCTTGGCGTTTTTGCATTCCATATTTCGCGGACAGGTGGAACAAAGTCGATCGCAGGGGGGCTCGACATAAGATTGTCGTCTTTAAGGGGATGTCGTGTTCGACAATTTTGACGAAGCAGTTATTCTTTCCGTTGGACTTACGCCGTGTCGGCTGCACCGAATAGTAAATATTTTTGGACGGCGGAAATATGCACGGAAATGAATTTCAATGAAATTTTGGGGCGTTGCTCGATATGTGACGAGAACGGTAAAAAAACTTCAGATTTGATATGTTGTTGTACGTATACTGTTTAAGTTTTTCGTTAAATGCAGTAATACTGAATATCGTACATTCATAGCATTCACATTTATGTCATACTTCTGTTCGTTTACATGTATGTAGATATTTATAATATCTATATATACGAGAAATCTAAAAAGAGTAGAGTGATTGTGTCAGTGTTTATGAAACACAATGAAACATTTTTAGGATTGCCTTTATGTTATCGGCACTTATCAAGTTCATCATTGACTTTGGCATTCTATTAAGTGGATACCATACTTGAAAACTTCGCCGGCAAAATGCTGACCTATTTCTGCAGAGTTCGCGTATTGGTTGCACTGGATTATAAATGCTTTCGTACAGTAAAAATACGCGTGAAAATTAATTGGAATATTGCTCGATATGCGACGAAAACGTGTGAACATTTCAAATTTGACATCTCTAGCTGTAAGTTAGCACAAATATTCATGTGATACAGAAATCGTACAGTTTGTACGTGAAGAATATGTCAGTGCTCCAATTAGAAACGTTTCACGGAACATTTGTGTAGCTTCTCGATGAAATTTCGGAGGCCTAAAATGACACGAAAGGTTTGCAGAAAAATTTTCATCGCGGAATAACATATCTTGATTGGATTTTTCGTTAGATATGGTAATACAGAACAGCGCATATTCATTGAATTCACATTTATATCGTATTTACATTTACACAAGATCTGTATGTGTACATTGAAAAAAGTGCTATTGTTTAAGTAATATTTACTTGATGCAGTAAGTGAAATGGTTATCCCAATTCTCCTTAGCAAATACTTACTAGAAGTAGAAACATAACCTATTATGTACAATATGATGCATATTTCGTATAAATCGACGTTTACTTGCATACGTTAAATTGCACAAATTTACATTATTATTTATTATTAATATTAAAAATTCATCATACTGAGAGTATCGGAATTTATTTTTAGAGAATATTTACCAAACAGAAAAATCTAAGTTTAAAACTACCAGATTTCTTTAACGGAAAAGAAGTACCACACGATTCTGGTAAATATTCTCTTAATTCTCTTAAATTTAGAATCATTTCACACTTACATTCAGTAATTTGTTTACAAATTAAAGTATTGCGTTCAAGTAAATATTTACTACAAGCTGTTGAAATGAACGTAAATCGATGAAAGTATTATTTAAGAGGCCGGAGAATAATTAATCACGTTTACTTGATTAGAATACTTTTTCCCGTGTACAAGAAACACAGGACAGAATAGCGTGATCGTGTCAATGTTTGTGGAACACAATATTTTACGGATAGTTTCTACGTTATCGATGCTTATCAGGTTCGTCGTCGATTTTCTCTTTTAACGATCGCCTAGCGCAATCAATACGTATCGCGTTTGATGCGATGTTATATTATATTCGGCGCCGAATGTGAAATTCATGAAGAATACGAAACGCGATATCTTGCTGGCACGGCAATCGCGCGGTCTCGTCAGCTTTTCCGATTTAATCGTGCCGACAATGGGTGCAGATTTCCGCGCGCAAATTGCATTGTCGGCTTTTCACCGGTGACGATTTCGCGCACGCTCGCGCGCGAGAGAGAGAGAGAGAGAGAGAGCAACGTGAGAGCGCGATCGATAAATAAAACGCGGGCAAAGCCTCGCGTGCAATCGGCCGCGTAATTTGCAGCTTTAGATATGCTTGAATGATTTCAGCGTGGGTGTCCTTGACGATTTAGAATAAACGATTATCACCGGGGAAATAGCGCTTTCGTGATACGCCGTCTGATTACGGCGATCAGTTTCTCATTAAGATCACGACGGCGACCGTCGCGCTCTCGTTTTAAAGGGAAACATTGCCGTCGCCGCGTACCTTCTATATTTCCCCCGGGAAGTGGAATCTCACGGAACAAGTGAACAGTGGCGGTATTTTTTTTTCACTCGAACCGATTGATAGCGAAAATACTGCCGCTCGAAATCGCAGGAGTGAATGAGCTTTCGTTCAAGCTCGGAGTAAATTCTGATTCCATAATAGTGAACGTTTCAATCAATTAGAGGGAATTTGTTGCCGATGATGACGGTGGAAAATACATCAGATTTAGCTCTTCAGTCTCGAGTGAAAACGTTCGCTCGACCGTTCGAAGTGGAGGAATTCATTTTACGCGGGCGAAAAATCGTTCTCGAATTCGAGTGACTCGGCTTGTCGCTTTGCTTTTCGAGGGAAATTTCACTCCAAGAATTTTAGAAAGTATCATAGGAGAAGGAAGGGGGGGGAAAGGTTCATTGAAACCTCGCAGAGTCCAATAAGCTGCTCTGAAATTGTTATTATTGTTACATCAAGCCTACGGGAGATAAAATGCACGTACTTTGACTGCGTTACGACGTAATTGATGCGGAATTGACGAAACTTTTTGTTTATTTATTTATTTATTTATTTTTTTTTTGACAAACTTCCTTCATTGCAAGAGAGGATTTAAAATAGTTCAGGTCGTTATCGTTGCTGTCACACCGACGATTGAAATTACACGTTACAGTCGTGACTCCGCGACTCGACAATGAAATGTCGTTCATTATCGGACGCAAATCGAGCAGTTTGACGGATAAATTCGTCCGTATGTTAATCCACGGTGTCCAGCTCTGCTTGATTATCTCTCTCTCTCTACTATAGGTCGAGTTAATTCAGACCCATAAGTATTAATTGACGATGCAACTCGCGCGTGAACGAACGTGCGTTCTTTAATATCGCGTAATATCTACGGTCCATCGCGGCACAGTTGAAATTATAATGTTATCTTGACATTTTTAAGAGTAACTTGTGCCTATCTAACTGGCCCATCGATTAATAAAATACTTCTTTGACAATACCGACAATTTATCAACTTCTCTTGGACATTTAATTCTATACAGAAGAGACAAGCATTTTTAAATTCACGCGATATGCTTATTTAACACGTTTTTGTGAGACCAAAGAGAATTTCTAGTTATTACATTCATATATTTTGGTATTTCGTCAGAATATTTAGGTATAATATTAATCAAAATTTCGTTACTGTGTGCGTAGCAATAATATCCAAATATCTGGTTACTATGGCTATAAATGGAAAAAAGAGCATGTTAAGATTAACGTGAGATTAAGTATGCCTGAACGAGTTTGGTGAAATCAAATGGGATTTCTGGTTATTATAACGAAATATTCTGTCACGTAGAATATTTAACTGTAATACTGAACAGTAATGACTACACGGAAAATAGAGCGTGTGTGGTGCTTGGGTAGATACATTGCGAGATATAACTTCATTAACAGACATTAATATGTGGCATATAATGAGTGGCTAACGTCTGGTTCCCTTATTGTGGTTTAAATCTATAATCGATCACATTGATCATTTTAGCTGACTGGCCAGTGCGATTTGTCAATTCTGTTGAGTTAGTCTCCGATTGGATTGAAACCGTGATGGTGGAACCTGGCACAGGAAAATAACAGCTATTGTTGAACATTTCACGCGCGTAAATCTCAAGCATTCGGCTCGACATTGATTATACTATACATACATAGTATAATATATGTCTATTAGTTAAAGAAGCGGCATAATACGGTAGATGACTCACGATTCAGAGGTCCCAGGATCGCTAAGGTTGAGGGTGGGTATGTTTTTCAAATACGATATATCATCGAATTAATTAAATGGAATTAATTAAATTCTAGGTAACACATTATCATATACTAACATCTTAAAAAACAAGTAATAACATTTCTATATATAATCACGGAAATATATATATAAATATAATTTTGTTACGCATATCTAAGTTTGTATGTACGTTAAACAGAACGTATGTAGTAAAATCTGTCTGATAATTTTAATAAAAGTCATTCATATTCTACCAAACAGTCCGGTTAACACATCCATATTTCAGATTGCATAACTCAACCAAGCTTTCTCCGTGTATAAATTTAATTCTAAATTTAACACCGAACAACCTGTTTTCTGATCCCAAAACCAGCGGGAACAGAAATTTAAAACATTAGAGTCAAAGTGGGAATATAAATCATATTACTTGAATCGAAACGATATATCATATAAATTATAATATTTGAATTGAAATGATATATATAGTTATCTTGTCACCACTGTGTTGTAGAATTAAAGATCGAACATAAAGCTAGAATTTTGTCACCGGAACGTTGGTTCCGGTGTGGCCTTTAGCGAGCGAATCACGGGAGTCCCGTGGTAAATTACGAGGAAACTCGTCGAATATGAAGATTCACGCGGGTTCTTTCCCTCCTCGAACGGCGCAGAATGCATCACACGGTGTGCGTTGTCGCGGGTGATGAAAAAAGTTCCCGAGTCGCCGGGGAGGCGGACGGTGTGCTTGACGCGATAATTTTCGCACACATACGAGATTAAGCTCCCGGGGCGCACCTTTGTGCATACGTGCACGGTCCGGGGGATGATCCTCCATCCGAGAGAATGTTCTTGCGGCGCAGTATCGCGGGGGATACCCGGGAGGCGCACAGAGAGACGGGCCGGCCACTTAAATCGCTCGACCGTTTTCTCATTTATACGACACCGAAGCCGGGGTTGGATGCCACTTTGAGCTTAAAGGGAGACGCATTCGAGCGACCCCGCGCCGCAGTGCATCTATTGTCCCCTATTGTCTCCACTGGCAGCTATTGTCGCGAACTCGCAACGAATTCTTGTTTGCCCGGCGCACGCCAATTGCATTCTACCCCCGAAGGCGTCGCCGAGCCCTGAAGGGAGGAGGGCTCGTTCCGCGTATGTCACCGTCGCTTTAAGGCCGTTGGCCCGTGATTTTACCTTCCTAGGGATCGTTTCAAGTTTTAACGGTATGTTAATCGAAACGCATGCAATGGTAGGAAAAAACAGGTCAACGAAGCCGAGAAAATCGGGGTCGAAATTAGCGCTATTTACATCCCAAACACGTATGTCTAATAAATGTCTCAAATATGTCTTTTAGATGTCTTATCGCTTGAAAGACATCTTTATGACGTCTTAGTGTTATCTGGGATACGTCACGGGTACGTAAATCACAAAAAAGGCTTCCGATATCACGTTTCTAATTCTAGTAATGAGACTCCTTTTACGGTTTTAGTGAAAACCGAGAAGTCGATCAAAAAGATTTGTAGAAATATTATATGAGAAAAATGATAAGATCGTCGATCTAGCTTTTCAAGATCTAGTTCTTCGGAAATCGATATGTATCTCCTTTTTGATAACGGTCGAAGAATATGACAGCTAATCTGTCAAGTTTCGGGAAATATTGTTCGCGCTATGTTTTTATGTAGGCATCTTTTTAAAGGTAGAACGGTTAAGTAATCTTAGAAATCTATAATTAATATTAATAAATATAAAATATAATTGATAATTAATGATGTATCGTGTGCCGAACACAGGCAGCTTCAGTTGAAAGTATTATACGTCGAAGTGTGGAAAAAGTGGAAGAAAATTTCTTCGTAAGTTTTTAAACGTTATGTAAGTTTGAACTGATGTTCTTTTGTTAGAGCGTCAAAATTGTACATCATGAATCATGGTTATAAGCATTCAGCATACCGATTCCGTCGAGCTTCTTCATGTTATCTTAATCATTATCCTTCCAACCATTATCTTATTATCTTTCTAACAATATTGTCACGGATCGACCGCCTTAATTCGCGATACTCGGCGACAGACAATCGTCAGGCGTATTCGCGGGAACAAAGGGAAGGGGGGAGGGAGGGAGAGTGTCGCAGCGGCGCGCGATTTCATCGTGCAAGCGGCTCTCAATTTGGCCCTATAATCGAATTTATGAGAAGATCGATCCCCACCCCCGCAGGCTCTTCCGCTGGAAAATAGAATCCGCGCGCGCGCGCTCCGAGCGAAAATATTTGCGGAGCTCGTCTCGCAATTGCTAACGTTACTCTTTTCCACTTTTATACTCACTTCTCTTTTCGGACGCGACTATCTTACGCAAACATTTGCCGCCGGGAGTGTTTAAAGCGCGAGCTTATTCGCGACGGTGCGAACGATCGAGGATACGACGGGCCGTCTTACTCGAGCGCACGAAATCAAATCGTTATTCTCATCCGGAAAACGGTGATTCTCGTGACTTTTCCCTTTTATTTCGGGAGGGGAGATAATTCGACTCAATCGGTCACGTCGGTAGATTTCCCTGCACGGAAGAAAACGATTGAAAGATGGAATAAGATTGAGTTAATCTGAAATATGGATATATTAATCACCGTGTTCGGTGGAATAAGAGTAATCTATAATTTTTATTAAGGTAACTGACAAATTTGATTATATACCGTGCTGCTTAACGTAACCGGACTAATTTGGATGCTCACAACAATAATAAAATCTTATTCATATTTTCAATTGGAAATTTTGTTACTTGTTTCGTTAGGCGTTGTTATATGACGATATATTGTCTGAGATTAGCTATTTAATCGATTTAATGATATATTTTATTTGAATAACACGTCTATCCCGATGGAATCGATTCTGGGACCTCTCGTCAGTCATCTATTTTATCCGTGTTATTTCGCCACTTCTTTCATTGATAAATCTGCTGAGCATTATATTATATACATTATATAACACCAATATCGAGACGAATGCCTGGGATTCAGACGCGTAAGATATTTGGAAATACACAGTAAACAATTTTGCATCAAAAACGATTCACTGAAATTTTGTGTCAGTTTAATATGAGGAATTAAAAATTACACAAATATGTGATAAAAAGTACACAAATATAATGTTAAATTAGCATATTTACCTTGTCAATACATGCGTTAAAATAACATAAAATTTCAGTGGACCGTTCTTGACACAACATTTTTTACTATGTAGCTGTTATTTTCTTAGCCACTTGTACTCTTAAAGTGTGTTAATAAAGTCATATCTCGCAATATGTGCACCTAATGTATCAAATATGCTCTTTTTTCCCGTGTAGTTACAACAACCAGACACTTAAATATTATTGCTATGCACACGGTAAAGAAAACTTCAACCGGTATTACACCAAAATGCTCCAGTTGCGTGTCGGGGTATTTGATTATAAGTATCGTTAATAAATACTAAAATTTTGTGAATATTTGCCGAGCAAACACGTGATTACTGCAACGAAATAATTTAGTTCCTCATGCTGCATATGCAGCACTGTAATTCCGTATATTACATATTTATTACACGGAACTAAGTAATTTGGTTGCAATAATCAGATATTTGCTCGGCGAATATTCACCAGATTTTAGTAATTAATTATTACCAAATCCTCCTTTCAGCATCTCCTTTCCTCCGTGTACTCATAATAACCAGACATTTGGACACTGTTGCTGCACAGATAGTAACGACCCGAGTCGAAATCTCGGTCCTACATTAAGTCTGCTTAGTTCTGCCTTAAGTCTTCAGGCGGAGAAGCAACGGAAAGCAATTTCCAACTTATACCAACAAAGGGAGTGCAGTACAAGACCTTAGAAGAACTTAATACAGAACTAAATAGACAACGTGGAAGTGAAATTTCGACCCGGCGAAACTCTGACTGATGTTACGTGCGAACGTTCCGGCTGCGTGTCAGAATATTTCGATATAACAAAAGTGATATTCAGTCTCGCGCAAAAACGCGTATTTAACCGGAAACACGGTTGATTCAGTGCTTGCTTATTCACGTGCGGACGAGCTCGCGCGTGCTTCGCGTTTTAAGGCGACGCGCGACGCCAAATGAAATTTCCAAATTCAACGGAACTCGCTTCCCGCCGCGTCATTTCCGGCGCGGGAAGGTAATCGGATTTCAGCATGGCTCGACGATTCAATTAACATACGTGGGGAGGGGGGGG
>NW_014554796.1:867938-980632 GCF_001313825.1 Dinoponera quadriceps
GGTTTCTTCCCTCGGGGGAGGGGGGGGGGTGGGGATGGTTAAAAGACCCCTTTGGCTCCAAGTGCTCCAAGCTAACGAATCCGGTAGCCGAAATCTCTCTTTCGAGAGCCCGCTTGATTTTCAGCTCGCCGAGCCGCTGGCGAGCGGCGCGATCGCGTAGGTGGGTGTCCGAGTCATGCAAGCGGCGAGGAGGAGGAGGAGGTATCCGAGTGCAAGGGCGCAGCTCGACCTGGCGGCGACGAAGAGGAGGAGGAGGATCCGCGAGGAGTGAGGACGCATCGGCCGGGAGGCACCGCGCGCGAATGATTTTCTGACAGCCGCGTATCTTCCGTCTCTCTGCCACCCGCCTGAGAGGAAGCCTTAGGACGAGGAGGCGCGTCGTGAATCGTCCGGAAGATCCTGAGAGCGAGGATGGACGAGGACGACGCGGAGGGGGTGCGTGCTGGGAGCACGAGGATCAGCAGCGTGAAGTTCACCTCTCGGAAGGTGACTTTGCTGGCGCAGGAGTCGGCGGAGGACTCCGACACGATGGAGTGCGCCTCGGAGAACGAGGTGGAGAACCTGCCGAAGGACGAGGAGGGCCAGCTGAGGCGCGGGAGGATGGACGAGAGGAGCCGGTACTCCCTGGAGGTGCCGGACGAGGTCGAGTCGACGTTGCTGCGCAGAAGGACGACCTCGTCGACGACGACGACGACGTTGTCGTCGTCGCTGCGCGTGAACGAGGACTCGAGGTACTCCGGCACGCGACTCGGCTTCTTCATGACGACGAATCGTAGCCCGCAGTCCAGCTCGAGCCAGGAGGAGTACGAGCCCGAGGTGAAGAGCATCTCCAGGCTGCAGATACGCCAGCAGCAGCAGCAGCACTTATTGACAGCCGGGGTGAGCGGCCAGGCGACGGCGAGGTCGATGGAGAGCCTCCGCTCGTCCCGTAACTTCCTCAGCGCGGACGAGCGTTACAGCGAGGACTCGAAGTCCATGGAGTCGCTGTCCTCGTCGTCCGAGACGCATGTCGCCTCCGGCAGGAGCCACTACCGGAGCTTCCTGACGTCCTCGGCGAGGGACGTGCGCAGGATCGCGACGCAGGTCGAGTCGAAGAGCAGCGAGAACCTGCACCGCGAGGAGAGCCTGAACGCCGAGATGAGGCGCGGCCTGTTCGCCAATACCGGCCTCGAGAGGAAGATCCCGCAGCACCTCAGCCTGCCGCCCCCGTCGAACGTGTTCTCGCTCACCAGCCCCGGCGGCAGCGACCGCAAGATCACGATCCTCAGCCCGCACTCGCCGCTACAGTCGAGCGAGTTCCAGTTCGCCCAGCAGACCCTCAAGAGCCGGCGGAAGAAGGCCATCGTACTGCCGAGGTTGGTGTTGCCCCGAAGCGAATCCGAGGTCTTTCTAGAGTGAGTAGTCGAATGAATCGAATTTAGCCGCGCTCTCTGCGTCTTCTCTCTGTTGCCGACCCACCCTGCCGGCCACGCGCGTCCCTTCCGTCGTTTCAGCATCCCCGCTCGAACGCGAAGAGCGATTTCTCATGCGGAATCGCGCACGGAGAGCTCCGATACCGAGGCGCCATTTTGTTTCCGCCGAGCTTTCCGGCTCGACCGGAGGTCTCGAGGTTTGCCGGAGCGGACGCGAACCGGCGACACTTTTCCGTCGAAGGATCGTGGTAATCCCGCGAAAGTTATTACACGTTAGGCATCCAGAAAAGTTTTTGCCGTTTTTTGTTGAAAATAATTAAAGGTATCTTTGTTTTTCGAATCAATTGCATTCGCCGAAGTATGGGTGCTTGCAGTTGTATCTGTTAGTTCGAGTTAAGGGGGCAGGTACACATTAGTTGCCGGTCATGAAAGTTCTTAATTGCGGCCTACTTCAAGGCGGCAAAGGTCTTTTCTGGCTACCTGAGATTTCCTTGCGAATTACTATTTTCTCGGATATTTGAGGATCGACGTATCCAGAAACGAGGCCCCAAAGTCGACATGATACTTAAAGGAAACGATAAAAAAATAGGAGCACTAAAATTATATTATTTTGTATATTTATTATATATCCTTATATGTTATCTTTAATCTTACATATTTTTTAAGACGTTCAAAATATTTCACAATATATATTTTTCCTTTATTATATAGAAAGGGATCCTGAAATTTTTTCCGACCATCTTAAAGAAACAAATAAGAAAAATAGAAGAAAATCAGTCACCGGTAGCTTCAACTGTATTTGAAAAAATGATATTTTACAGCAAAGTTCAGGCATGTCGATTTGCAGAACAAGCTAATCCTAATTTTTTTTACGGGGTTCAGTGACGAAGGATAAAAAGATTGGCACAATATTCAAAGCGATTTAAAAGTTCAAAACTCACATTATAAAATAACATTATCAAATGAATTATTTACTACTGATTTATGACTTTTCACAAGATAGCTGAAAGAGGACTGAAAGAGGACATAGTAAAAAATAAAACTACCTTAATAATATAACCGAACAAATCTAAGCCAAAAATTAGGAAACCGTAATTGTTAAATCTTGAATTATTGCGCATAGGAATATAGAATTCTTTTCTTAAAATATGCATTTTTTTACCTTTTTCTTGTGTGCGTAGAGTCAATAAACTATTTTCTCTCATACCTCAAATTATTGAGAAAAGTTACTGAAAATGTTGAATTGTTAAATCATAGATTATTGTGACATAGTTTTCTTTTCTTAAAGCATACACATTTTTTTACTTCTGTGAAGAATCAATTCACTATTTTCATTTATTATTGGAAAAGTTGCTGTGAAAATTACCGAAAAGAAATGAGCAAAATTTTACAAAGGAATTACCCGAGGATTTTACAGACCCCATGCGCCAAAGTAAAATATGCCGACGTAAGGTTAATTATTAACTTTGTGCACAAAGGGTGCTGCTGCGACGTAATTCAAAATTTCTAAGAAAATTCAGGAGACGCAACGGTAAGCGTCTTTCGGGTTTTAAGTCAGTTTTAACATTCTAACGCGCTCGTTCGTTGAGTTTTACACGAGAAAATAAACTCTGCTAGTGTGATCGAATATTTCGCGCGTATTGCCTGGAAAGAATGGAAAACCAGAAAACTCGGTTGTAGAAACCGAGCAATTTCTATAGGAGGTTTCAATAGATTCAATCAATTGCTCTGAATTATTTCAATCGAACTTTAATACAGCTAAGTGTTCAAGCAAACATTTCCGGTCGCGGCGACAAAAATACCACTTCTTGTCACTGAATTTTCATCTGATCCCCATTCAATTACGCGAATTGTGATTTCTCCCCCGTGTAACAAATGTCAATAAACGCTGCTACGGCGCTTTTGGAGCGCAAAAAGTTAACATATTTATTGTGACGTCATTGATTACTTCCACTGATTACGCAGGCCGGCAACAAAATATTTGCCAAGCAACTCTAATCAAACTAGGCGTGTCCTACAGATTTTCGGTGACAAAAAAACAATACCGCCGACCAAATTGCTCCGTCACGTCGGATTTTAAAGTTATTTCGAATTTTAAGATGAGAAATTAGCGATTCGTAGGAAAAAATGCACAATAAATCACTAACCGTTAATAAAGTAATAAAAATAGGTAAATGTTCGATTTACACACTCATTCTTTATTAACAAAGGATAAAAAATCGTTTCACAAATAGCAAAAATAATTGTTTATTAAGGATGCAGCGCGTAGAAAAACAGGCACGTTTTCACGTTCGGCAAGATTAATGAGAACGAATAGCCGGTTTTCAGTGTTACTTGACAAACAACTTTTTTGTCGTGGGTTACTTCAACGTTTGACTCAAGTTTGAATCGCCGGAGATCCGGTAAATAAATGTAATTCGCTATGCACATACTCGTCAGCTCGTCTTAGCCGCAGCTATATATAAGTTTATTCATATTCTTATACATTTAATTTGTCACATAGTCGTTTATATGTTTTATTCAAATGAGACACGGTGAGTGTCGCAGCAGCACAGGCAAGGTGTTAAAAGCACGCGTATTCGCATCTCGAACCGGCATTTCCGGCAGAAATGGATTTTCTGATTTGGTCGGGCCGGGCAAACCACTTCCGACGGAGCGATTCGCTCGCTCACGACAGCCGGGATTGTTTCGCGAACGGCGTGTACAATCTTTCCTATCTCTGCCGCGATCCGCGACGATAATTCCTCGGCCATGTTCCAGCAATCCGGCGAAACCGCAGTAATTATGTCGCGTCACATTCTGAGCACGAACATACGTTGTTTTGTCGACCGCACGCGAGCACCGTCACCGACGCGTCGATCAACCGGGACGCACCGGTTCGAAAATAGACCGCGCGTCTACGAGGCATTCGGGCTTGGAAGCGGCCGGGGATGCCGATGAATCCAACGGGGAAACGCGAGAATAATTTCAGGAAAATCCTCCTCCTCTGCCGCCTCTGCGTTATCGCCGGGACGAGAACGTCGCGCGCGGCGTTCGCGGATGAACTTCGACGAAGGGAAAACAGACGGAACCTGGTCGGACTTCGAGAGAGTTCGTGTCGACTCCTACTTGCGATCCGATTAAAACTCGCCGTCACACCGGGGGAAACCGGCCGCGCGGAAATTCGCTAACTCGGCTTCCACAAATTCGCAAGCACGCGACGAAACGCGGCCCTCCCGATTCTCGGCGGGAACTAATGTATGCGCGTGGATGCACGCGTGAATTATTTATGAGCGGAAATGCGACGTGGTGGAAATGTATATACCGGCTCTTTGCGTCTCTTGGATCTTTCCTTCCCTTTCTTTTCTTTTTTCTGTTTCTCACTTTTTTTTCGGTTTCGGTGAAATTAAATCTTCGTCTGAATACGCGCGAACGAGACGTCACGAGCGAAAGTCGAGTGCAAATGTCGGCTCAACATTGATCCTGCGAATACTTGCTCGATCTCGAAGAATGACGGATGCCAAAATGTAACATTAAACCCAAAGTAGGAAATAATTGTAGGCGAGATACCAGCTCGGTACCGATTTTTAGTAAGCAGTATTAGGTACCAGTACCGATTCGATATTAGTGGAATACTGAGTTGATAGCAATAGAGTCGGAATATAATACTGTATCGATACTGAGTTTTACAAATTTATCAAAAACTATCGATGCCCAATACTGGGACAATACCGCCTCCTACTAATAATTATTATTATTACTGTACCCAGAAAAATGTTAGAATTAAGTAAACTTGCTTTTCGGTCTTTTAAATCAAGTAATATTTTTATCAATTTAAGTATATTTTACTAGCTTGGAATAAATACTTGAACGCATAATACCATAATTTACAAATGGATTACTAAATATAAGTGTAAAATAATTCTAAACTTGAAAATGTATTTACTAAAATCGTGTAATAATTTTTTTTCGCTGAGGAAGTTTAGTGATTTTAAATTCAGCTTTTTCTGCTTACTAAATATTATATTCTATTAAATGCTTTCTAAAAATAAATTCTGATATTCTCAACATTACGAATTTAGTATTTGTCGCAATTGTTTTAACACATATAAGCAAATATTTATATATACGAAGAAAATATCATATTTTATATAGCTAATTATATTCCTGCTTCTAGTAAATATTTGTCAAGGAGTATTGCAATAATCATTTTACCTGAATCAAATAAATATTACTTGAACGGTAGCACCTTTTGCAAGTATACAATTGTTAATATAACAACCACGTTATAGGAAGAAAGCTCAGGTGCTATATTCTGTACGCGTTTATCGACAACTGTCGGTTCGATGTGTGTCGCAGGTATAATCGTAGCATAAAATAACTGCGCAACAATACGTAGCGTACCGACAGTTGTCGATAAATATATACAGAACAGTTCAGCAGGCAGATCTCTTACTTTCAACAACAGCGTCATCGTCGTGACGGTGCGGAGCTTTTCCTCGGATGTTATACCTGCGACACCGTAACAACAACGACGAAAGTCGTTAAAAGTTAGAGATGATTATTGTTGATAATAACGAGAACAGACGTGACTTTTGAGCGTAAATTGTAATTTAGTTTTATTTTTGTTTATTTGCGACTTGAAACTTCTTACTTGTTACCTTGCTTACTAATAGAAAAATAAATTTTTGTGCGAAAAATATTGATTATAGGGAAACGAGTGATTTGACACCTCGGAAGGTTGCGGAGGTAAAAACGACGATTGACATCCAAAATTATTCTAATTGAGTAAAAATAAAGTCAGTAGCTTTTCTTCTCCTGCTAACTTGTATTCTATTAAATAATCAAGCGCGTCTAATAACATGACCAGGGACTGTACATACGATTCCTAAATGTCTGTCTCGATGCTCCAAGAAGCTGCTTATTGAAAATCCAGCGACTCGCCGGTTCGGACGACTCGCTCATCGAAAAAAATCGCGCGGTTACTCTCCCCGAGTTATTATGACGAAAAAGAAAAATGGACAACTTCGGTAATTAACTCGCGGGCTCCCGGCGGGCGGAAACTCGGCCGACGGTGAATTCGGCGTTGATTAAAAGTTCCTTTGGCTTCGCGCCGGGAATTATCTTCGCCAAGGTCGGCCCTATATCTTCGGCCGTCGCTTTTAAATCGCGCTAATTTCTCTCACGGAAAATTAAACTTCGGAAAAAAAAAATTCAACGGTGAAGCGAGAGAAATTATTCGCTCGACGTAAAATCCATTGTGTGTGCATGTGTGCGCGTCTGATCTGATATTCTGTAATAATCATTCTTCTTTCCGTCGTCGATCGGATTGATTTCGTTGCGTTGCATTGAGTCCCGCCTTTGAGAGAATAACGAGGGAATAACGAGAGCAGCGACGGAGAGAAGAGGACTTCTTCCTTGCGACATAACTATTTGCGTCGCGCGATATTTTCGCAGGCGACAGATCGATATCGAATTCCGAGCTTTCGTTCGAAAGCTTCAAAGAAAATGCATATCAAAGAGAGCACGAGAGCGGAACACGCTGTGTGCATTGCGCGGTACTTTTTCGGTTCGGTTGAAAGCGAACTGGTGAAACCGGGCGCGTTATGAGCGCAGTTGATGTTAACAGCGATTACGGGATCGTCAAAGTGGGGGAGATACTTCTGGAGGATCGCTGGAATTGAAGCTCGAGAGCCCTTCCATTTTTTGTATGTCGCAGCAGCGTTTCCTCCGCTCTCTCTCTCTCTCTCTCTCTTACCTGCATTTAAAATCCGTCAAGTCGTTTGACGTCATTAAAGTACGCTGTGTCGACTCTTAGCTCGTTAAACAAAACCTTTCCGGGATACCCTTCGCCCGGTAGGTAACTCAGGTAGCTCTCGAGGCAGGTGAAACACGGCGCACAAAGCGCGGTAAATCGGGGCTCGTTTGCCGGGGGAAATTATAGCGTGTGCACTGCCGATATTTACCCGATATTAATGAAGAATTAAAACAGAGCACCTCTCTCGAGCGTGCCTCCTCTCGTGCAATCTGATCTTCGCTCTTTGACGCAACCTTTTCGATATCGGTTACCTGTAGCTCTTCGCGCGCGGATCTCCCGGGGATTCTCGCTCACGGAGAAAACAAGTTTCGCTGGTACAGCAAATTGTTTGTCGATAAAGTGACAGCAGAAAAATTTGTTACACGGGGAAAGTAATTTTGCTGTTGCAGCGAAACATCGTTGCCGAAGTGATAAAATTTCGTTAGCCTAACCAAATTATTTCGCTATCCGTATATCCGGCAAATAGCGATGAACACTTCTAACAGATCCTCTCTGTGGTCCAAACAAATTTTGTTTCCTGTCGCTATATTAACAAACAATTTGCTGTTGTGGATTTCTTTTTTCTTTGTGTTACGTTCCGCCGCCTGTGCCAGTTCGTGTCGTTTGCGCAGCGAAGGGAAGAGCGTGATAGAACTTGGAAGCGCGGAAATAGCGCAAAGTATCAGGGACGCCGTTGGAACGTCAAGAAGGAGAATTTTTCTTCGTCTTCGGCGGACATTTGTGCGTCGGTCGTTTCTTTAAGCCGATGAAGTTAATCCTTTTACTCTGGGAACACGAGCATGTGCGAGGCGTTAGGAAATAGGGCGCCGATCAGAGGATGCTGAAAATAGCGATAAGAAAGCGAGCATATGTTGAGCTCAAAGTTTAATTAAAATTAGACGGCAGATGCGAGAAGGGAAATTATATTATGTGAATTGAGATCACAGAGAAAAGAAATTTGCTGGAACAGCAGATTGTTTGTTGATGTGGCGGGAAAAAATTTGTTTCGACAGCAGAAACATTTGTTAAGAGATTAATTGCTATTTGCTTGGATACGTGGATAGCAGAATGATTTGATTATGCCAATTGAATTTTATTGCTGTATCGCAACGACGCTCTGCTACAACGGCAAAATTATTTCGTTCGTTTAACCAAATTTCTTACTGTCATTATATTAACAAGCAATTTGTTATTCTAGCAAAACTTATTTTCTCCGTGTTATTATCTCCTTTCTTATAATTTACGACGGAATACACGGAGAAAAATAATTTGCTGGGACATCAAATTCTATGTTGTCGCAGCAAAACGTGCCAGCTATTATATGAAAACGATTTGTTGAGAATATCAATTGCTATTCACTGAATTATTTTGCCGAATCTACAAATTATTTTGCTGCTAGAACAAATTGGTAAATGTAGGAAAACATTATTTTGTTCTACACAGCGAATTAACAGTAAATTTGTTCTAAGGAATTTTTTGAAAAAATTATTATTTGAATATGTTATTTTGCTTATAACTTTTTGTTTATAACTTTTATTATTTTAAATAGATAATTTAAGAGATAATATAAGAGAAGGTATAAGAGGTATAAGTGAAGATAATAAACTATTGATTCTTCACGAAAAGAAATACAAATTTTTGCACGTTTTAAATAAAATTTTATGTTTATATGCATAATAATAATAATAATTTCAGACTTAACGACTACAAAATCTCAATTTTTTGCTTGGGCCAATTTTACCTGTGAGTATCATACCAGTATTAAATTAAATAAACGGTCAACTGAACGGGGTCTCGTCGAAGGAAATAGAATTTCTGGCTTTTAACTTTTGTTTCAAATTTACCTCTTGTAATCAGAAATTCTGCTCCCATCAACCAAAACGCGCTTAATCTTCCATTGTTCCAAATAGATCCGACCGAACTCATTTTTCGTTGTGTATTTATTTTGGTGCACAGCTGTTAGCGCGGAAATCAACACGGGAAGTTAAACGAGGGAACGCTAATTGGTACAACAGTATCAACATACACTATTGATCCTGTTTTATTTTTGCTTTTCTATTTTTTTTTATCAACGAGAAAAATCTAACGAGGAGAATGCGGAAAAATTGAAAGCGCTATTTACCGTTATGCTCGTCGGTTATCGATGGCTATTTCGAACGGTTTTGTCGTCTCGCTCGCGCCATTACTCCTCGGTTGGTGGTGGTTATATTTTTGCCAATACGAGAAGCCCGTTGACATATACGCGGTATTACCGCGACGTATCGCCGGCAGTTGGAGCCGCCCTCTCTTTCTCACCCTCTCTCATCCCCGGAGTGTCTCTTAATCCTCATGGAGTTAAGATTTTACTACGTTTCCGGCGGATCAAACGCGCGTTATCAAAGAAGATACCACGGATAAAGCGGTTAACGCGAATAACGGATGGAAGGGGATGAAATTTCACTCGAAACGTTTATCCCCCGCTCTCATCCCCTTCTCAATTAAGTTTACAAAATCGTATTTTCCGTGTGGAATAGTCGCGAGTGAAAATTGCAGTTTCACACACGCGATTCTTTTCCTCTCCAAATTGGTGGATCATATTCGGGCATCGTGGAAATTGATTCGAATGAATTCGCGCGCGATAATTAAAGAAGCGACGCGCGATCAAGTGGCATCGATTCACTCGCTCGACCGCCGTTCAATCGCTCGTCGGTTGGCACAAGTGATGGTCGAGAGATAGCGATAATTTCCTATTAATTACGCGCCCTTTGACGGGCCGGCTACGTTTCAACATAGCTCTGCAGAGAATTACCGAACTGCGTCCGGATGAACGGACGTGGGAGTTAAGCTGCCGCGCGCTGTGTTAAACAGCACGTAGACCGAGCGTGCAGCGTAAATAAAGCCGAATCACCGGTGGTCGAGGTTTTCGCCGTTTTCTCGTCGCAACGTGCGGCAAAGTAACAACCTCGGCCGCGGAAAAGGGTAAACTCGCAAGCACGCGTCCTCACGCATCGCGATCGTCGAGTCGAAATTTCGAAATACGACGCTCTTATCGCGTCGATAATTCGCCGACTTAGACAGCCTGATAAAAACATACTTCGACGATGACTGACTTCGACACCGACGCTTCTCAACTCTTCTCTCTTGGGTCTTTAGTTCTGCGGATAATTTCACTTTAACGCTCCCCGAACAGCCCATTTTGACGCAACGGAAAGGGAAGTTTCATCGTCTGGGTCAAAGTAGGGACAAATTATATTATTAGCATGAAAATGGCTACATTAGTTGTTCGACTACATTGTAGAATGAAATGTTTAATATAAAATTTCGACTCGGGTTATTTAGTTAATTGGTTCATCAACGATCATTCCGAATCGAAACGTGGCTGCTGCTTTGACGCTCTTAAAGATAATTTGCCCGTAGATGATCAGACAGATAAAAACCTTCTTGGACGATACTCGTTAACCGGCACTCGTTAACTTTTTCCTCGAATCGTTCACTCCACAGATTAAACTCTAATACTGCCCCAAACGGCCCGTTTTTACACTAAAATGGCGGAAATTTCAGACATCATCAGGATCGAACGTGCGTAATTGATAGTATTAGAATTCAAATTGAACCTTTGCTTGATCAAAGCTCCTACCATATTGCAGAATTAAAGGTATAACATTTCGGGCTGCCTTACTTCATCGGTCTCGGATTCGCTTCTTCTTAGCGTAACGTCGCGCACGTCGCTCAGTTGATTATTCGATGAATTAACGTGGCGTCGCGTTAATTATCGAGTGGTCGCTTGTAATTTCGGATTGAGCGTTACATGGCGACGGCTCGTTAAGCCAGATAATTCGCGAATCGATCGACGTTACGTATTTGCCAAGTTTAATCCCGAATATTTGCGGCGGAAATCGTCGCGAACTCCTAATTGACGAGTCTCGTACTTCGCAACGCGTCACTATCGGCGTTCGCGGTAATAATAATAACGTTAGCGATAACTCGTTGTTACTTAAGTCTCTGTCGCGTAGTTTGCGTCCCGGGCGAATCCGAAGGTAACGAAGCAGCCAGTCGTAATACTCTTAGAAAGGTAATTTGCAGCGCAACACGAAAAAGTGGCGGATCTGTGCGAAATGTTCTTCAATATGATTTACGATTGACAGTTTCAATACACTATTCAGTCCCCGGCCATATTATTAGACGCGCCTTAATTGTTTACACTTCGTTGACTTACAATACGGCTCATCTATCGATCGAATTGTGTTAAGGAAACATTATTCTGTAAAGGATGTTTTTTTATTATGTCATTTCACTCGGTTAGTCGCATCGTTGATAATAACGAGAACAGACGTGAGTTTTGAGTATGCGTTAATTGTAATTCAATTTTATTCTTGCCTAGTTTGTGACCTGAAACCTTCAAATTCCTCGTTTACTAACAGAAAAATAAATTTTCGTGCGAGAAATATGAATATTGTTTAAAAGGATTATGGGTGAAACGAGCGATTTGACATCTCAGAAGGTTGCGGAGGTTAAATGTGTTGATCGAAGGAAAAAATTATTCTAATCAGATTATTCTAATCAAAAGTAAAATTAGTAGCTTTTTCTCTCCTCTTGACCTGTATGTTTCTTTTATTGTCTTTTTGTTTTTCATCAAAACCATAAGTTTGATATTATAATTAGAAACGTATAATTAGAAACGTAATGTGTTAAAATGTTTTCATGTAAATACAGCTTAACTTTGACTTCAATTATCTCTATCAGGTATGGTTAGTATTTATTCGAATTGTATATGTCTGTGGATCGCGTTACGGTGGAAATTCTGTTAAAATTTACGAAGATCCCGAAGGAAATCAATTTACGGGCCGCCTATTTTATAACGCGGACGCGAGTAGCGCGGTAATCGCTTGAGTTTCAGTTCCGAATCGATTCGCCAAGTTTATAATTGGAATTCAATTTAACCAACTACGCGTCTTCAAGATGTTGTAATTAATAGTGTATCAGCGGTATCGTTTCTATTGAGAAGTGACGCTTATCTAACCGTCAGCGCGGCTCGCCGTTCGCTCGTATCGGAATTCACCTTTCATCTGGCGCCTTCGGTTAATTGAAAGTTTCTTCATTCATCATCGGATACGTTATCGTCGGAGACACCTTTCCTCGGTCGGGAGAGAAGTCGCTCGATAAAATGGACCCGTCGTTTCGCAGCATCACTGAAAAGCAGTCAGTGGTCGCTGGTGGTCATAATTATAAGCATTGTAAATCAAAGAGCTTTCGCTGAAAATCTTCGCTGATAAATGGAGCAAAGTGTTTAGATTCAAGTAAATAATTACTTCAACATTCCTCGGTAAATGTTTACTTGGGTGAGCTGAGATTAACTTGATCCGGATAAAATCGAATCTTCATTCGTGTCAAAAGTGTGCGTATATTCACAGTATATTCGCCGGAATCATCGACGGAGTATCGTAGCGTACTGATCCAATCGATGTGACATTTCCGTTTCTGATTCGACTTAAGAGAGTGGGCGTTCGTTTTCAATGCCGGCCGCGAATTCAGTTTACGCGTCGTTAACGCAATTATTCGCGATCATTACGGCGTCTGCACCGTTGAAGCTGATTCAGAGACAACAATGGTTACGAGCGCCCCCGGAGATAGGAAATTTCGTGCTTTATTTCGTGCTTCCCGAGCGAACGAGGCACCGTAATGTTGAAACATTGTGACGAGAATAAGCGCAGTGACGTCGGGTGGCTTGCGCGTTTGAATATAACGGTTATTTATAAAGCGTGCTTCATTTTATGTGAGTCTCCTTATTACGTCAGAAAAGCTCAAATGGGCCATTATTAGAGGCCCTTATTGGCCCATCTTTTTTTCCTCTCCCCCGGCATACACCATAAAGTCTCTCATGCGTCTCCTCGACGTTCATTAAGTCGATTAGAGATTGACGCAACGCGCACAGCCTAGATTTTTTTAAAGATATCCAGAGAGAGAGAGAGAGAGAGAGAGTCACAGCGATATTATTAAGGGTACCCATAAGTAATGTCGTGTTTTTTTTCATATTGAATAAACATTGTCATCTCGTTCGTGTGGACGTGATTGATTAATAAACGATATATTAATAAAATTTATTATCACATAACCTGTATACTAACAAAATGTATCGACATTTAGTGTGCTTATTGTGAAATGTGGAGAGAACTAAACGTCAAGTAAAATAAAGTTGCGTATAAGTATCAAAAAGCGACGTTACTTATGAGCACCCCTACAAGTAACATCGTAGAAGCTCGGTAGAATTTCCGAGCTGCTTAAGTCATCTATATTTATGCGGCATGAATAATGGAGCCTACCGACACGATAACGTATTGCTGGCGTAGACGCAAACGCGGCCGAATGATGATTTTGCATAAAGGCTCTACCGTGTCGCGCACGCGAGCGAGCGACTCGCGCTGATAGAAACTTGAACGCCTTTAAAATTGAATATTCCGCGCGATCGATCGCCTCGATGTGTAAGCCGTTCGCGTACGCGCGCGGGGGAGGCCTCTTCGTTCCTCCCGCGCAACGATTCTCCCGCGGGATCGATAAGTGACGCGAAGGAATCGCCGCGCGACCTTGATTCCTCCGAACACAGTCGCCGAGTCCCGCACTGACCTATGCACTGACCTAAACTACTTGCGAACTGTCCTAAGGCGCACCTGCGTGCACACCGACGATGGAAGGAGATCCGTGCGAGCGACTAGCTACTCCCGTGATCTCTCTCTCTCTCTCTCTCTCTCTCTCTCTCTCTCTCTCTCTGACTGGGGAATCGCTTAAGGACGATTACCATCACGGAGAAGTTTTACGCGTGGAATTTCTCAATTTTTGTGAAGATCCCGACGTTGATATTTTGACCCTATGTTAAATCTTTAATTCTACAATAAAGGAACTAAGATAGCAAAATATACGAAAGAGAAATTAGTATCAATTCAAGACTTATATATAAGCAAGATATTCTCATATAAAGATAAAACTTGCTTACATGAAAAACATTCTAGTTTCACGAAAAATATCGTATTCTTGTTCAAGAATAATTTTTACAAGTCAAGTGGAAAAAGTTTATTGGATATAGAATGAATGATATCCTGAAAATGTGATTTATGAATCTGAAGATATCATTCTTTCTTCTAATTATTTTTTCCTCTCAAAAATTCCTCGTAAAAATTATTTTTGAACAACAAGAATATGATATTTTTAGGAATTATGTAGAATTTTTTCATGTAAGCAAATTTTATCTTTACATAAATTTATATATTTTTGCTTATATATGAGAATATGAATATTGAATTCATATTAATCTTTCACTGTGGGTATAATTCTGATAATATAATTACTTATATAATGACATATTTACTTCTATTTTGACTATAATGATGTCTTAAATTTCTATTCTCGCTGTTTCAGCATCGAAATTGATCGTGTTAATATTCAAATAGATCTAATAATCGAACTATCGGTAGCATTTATAGTTTGAAGGTAGCATTAAAATTTAATCTATAGACTTGAAAGTTTCAATAGAGAAATTAATAAGTGTTTAATATCGCCAGAACCGGATTTTTATTAGCCCATAGGTTATCCAAATAGGCGCAAACTATCTTTATAGACGTCAAAATTTCGATTCAGGTAAAGGACGTCAGCCTTCACATCATCGAGGAAAATCGTTCGCCTTCCTTCCTCAGTAATTTGCTTTCTTTAACAATATATCAGTCCCACGATCGATGTTTTTTTTCTCTTACAGGACGGCTCGGATCGGATTTGTTGACGCGAAAATTACGCTTCGTTCGATATCGCGCACGGAACGTTCAACGCAGTTCAAGCGCGCACGGAAGCTATACGTAACATTGGCGATTAAAAGAGAGGAGATACATCCCGGATCGATATGACTCGGTTATAGCACCGGCATTACTGGCCGACGTGCCAGTTTTCCCAGGTGAAATTGTACATTTCGTTGCGCGCACAACGAGAAGCGCTTGTCGTTTCGTGCGACGCGCTTGGAAATCGCGGGCTCGGCCGGCTATTGTTCCGCCTGATTCGTGGTCCTTCGCGTTTATGTCGCGCGTGTTTGCTCGCGGAATGAACTCTGGCAAATACGACGAGAGATATAGAGGGGGAGGAAGCGTGGGTGAGAGGGGGCTGATAGAAATGTCGAACCGTTGTGCAAACGCGGTATATCGATATATTATAAAAAAAAAAAATAATAGAATATTTCTCGGTGAAACTGGTATTAAAAAAAGATAACAAAAAGCCGTGATTTAAATGTTGGTATTGTTACTCCGGTTCCCGCTTAATAAACGAGAATCGGCCTCGGTGCGTGCGCTCGGCGCGGTTAACGTAACGCGCGGAATATACGATATATAAAGTCCGATAACGTCGCGATAACGTCGTGTTAATTAATAGCGATAACGTGTCATAATGTGTGCCGTGATAATTCCAGATTGCGAAACGTATCAGCGATATGCATCGTAAATCATAAATGCGTTAATTAACGTCGGTGTCTTTAGTTTTGCTCATCTCTGTGTGATGATTACTTCAAATCGAAATATTGTCTCGTCCAATCGTGATTTCAAGAAGCCACCGTCCGTGTTTACAAAATACTACCGTAACAGATCGCGGGAGATCGATGCAGCCTCGGAAAATCCTGCTGTACATGCGCGTATTGCAATCGGTAAAGTGCCATATTCGGCCCTTCCTTTTGCATTTCCGCCGCAGGAAAGATTGCTGAAGCCACAAAAATGTTGTCGGAGGTTCTAGCGAGCCGTGCGACTTATGGAAAAGGTATCACAGGTTGCGAGAAGTTTCCGAGGAAGCCTGTGTACTCCACGATAACGTTCGATCTCACGTGGTAAAGGAAACGCCATTTTTAAAAGGTGAATGTTCCAGTCAGCGACAGAGTGATTTTATCATGAAATTAAACGAACAAATTATTATAATAATATACACGTGTTAAGTGCATAACATTTATTTCGTTCGGAAACTTAAACGTTTGAAATTCGAGTTACGTTAGATTTCTTAATTTATGGTAACATTTATGAATTGTAACATGCTCTCACAAGTGACGGAAGTACTATTTGGTGACGTGTGACTTGGATATTGTCCCAATTTGCGTGACACACATATGCTTACGTTACTGACAGATGACGGACGTACGGACAGCCCTATTACCGACAGGCGATAATCATTATTCGAATGTCACATATTGGTACAGAATTATGAACGTCCCTATTGTTGACCTAATCATAACAATTTATAGAACAGCTAACAACCCATGTTTGTACTATTTGTGAAATTTTCGAGGAGTAAGTTATATCATCTTAATTCTATTCCTTAACTTTATAATGAATAAAATTAACAACTCACATTTCTTCTTCAGAAATACGAACGTTTGTATCGTTTTATATCATTTTATATCATTTTATATCAAGGTCGTCGGTAGTAACGGGGATTATTTCGACAATTAAAACCGTGCGTCTTCTTCCGTTGAGAAAGAAATCCTTGATTTTCGATAACGAGAGCATCGAGTGAAAATTCACGTATCTGATAATTTTGAAAACAATCCGGCCGGAAAGGCGGGACATTCTTTCTAATTATTTATTTCCCCGTCAGTGCAACTTGCACCGGCCGTTTACCCGAGCTAGCCGGAATATCGGCCGCCTTAGGCTGCGCTAACTGCTCTGATTGCAAAGAACAGGCTAATAATACGCGGGGGAAACGCGATTGTAACGTACGCGGGGTAATTTCGAGCCGTGACGCGCTAAATTGGCCCAACCAAAGCGGCTGCTCCTAGCAACTTCATAATTTCATTACGGCAGGCTCCACCCGTCAAGCTATCCGATCTCTCCTCTATTCACCTCACCTCCTCCTCCTCTCCTTTCCTCTCGTTTCTTCCTTCTCCAGCCTCTACGACTACGAAACTTTGCCCATCTAAACTCGGCACGTAGTCGTACTTTGTGCCGAGCGGGGACCAAGAAAACGTACGGGGGAGAGTGTTAAGACCCCGCGTTCGCGGAGACCGACCGATCTTTCCGGGACGGTTTTCGGGATCCTGCTGGGAATTCGGCTTCGGCCCCGCCGTCAGGTTGCACTCCGAATTCGCCGACGTGCGTTTAACGCGAACTCGTCGCGAAGTTGACACGTTATTTTTCAGCAAGATTCGAAGCTCTATTTGCATCCGTTACAATTTCGTAGTCCCCGATAAGAGGCTGTACAGTTGCATTAGTAACTGATATTCTTCGACTATAAGTAGAATAATCAACTTTGATCAGCCGACTTTATCCAGCTTAAATCTCACTGTTCATGCTTTAGTGCGTAGCTTTTAGATGAAGTCTAAATAATCAATGTAGTGAGCTTTGAGCCGTAAGAAATCGACCGATCGCGATCGATTGTTCTTCTCACATTCAACCGTGATTGATTGATGAGTTTCTCACAAGCTTGAAGCTTACTACCACCTATTGTAGACCGGGCTTTAGCACTAAGAGAAATTCTGCTTTCTTTCCGGTCTCGACGTATACCTTTAATGGTTTTAGTTTAAAAATAGTAGCAGCAATATACACGTAAAGTTATCATACTAATATTATAGTACGACACTTACTAAAGAAACGATTCTTCCGTCTATAATTCTTTCACTGTGACGATTATTATTACAAATATTTTTCTCTCAGGAACTTTGGAATGTTCTCGAGCCGTTTTTCATGATCGGTGTGAAATCGGCGGGTGATACCGTTCAGAACTCGCCGGGAGCTTCGCGATTTCGTCTACAGTCCCTGGCCATATTATTAGACGCGCCCTGATTTTTTAAATAGAACACAGGTTAGGAGGAGACGAGAAGCCGTTAATTTTATGTTTACTCGATTGGAATAATCATCGACGTGAATCGGCGTTTTTACCTCTGCAACCATCCGAGGCGTCGAATCACCTGTTTCACCCATAATTTTGGTAAACAAGAATTGCAAAAAATTCAGGTGCGTCTAATAATATGGTCCGTAATAGTGTGGCCTATTTAAAAGCAGCAGACGCGCTTAGGTATCGCGACGACGTGACGAGTGCCAGGGCGCGCAGAAGAGAAGAGGCGCGCGAGAGACAACGTTCGACGTTGCGCGTCGTCGTTTCGCGCGAAATTGTCACAGCCGTCGCGGACGGATTTGTAGCCGAAGGCTCAGAGATTGCGACACTCGGTGCTGCCAAATTGCCCCGTTTATATAAGCGGATTTCTAGCGGCGCGCTCGCGTGAAATATGCGCACTTGTTTACGCGAGTTCTCGCCGCGGAACGCGAGGTCTCGACTTGGAATCTCTTCTCGGCGGGAGATATTTCTGTAACCATCTCTCCCCTCCGGCCCGGGAACGTAATTGAGGGCCTCTCTAGATTTTTGCAATCGCATCTCGCGCAGCGATTTCCGAAACTGCGCGTGTCCGCCCGTGTCTGATCAATCAGATCGGATAAATAATTCGTGCACACGGAGAGAAAGATTTCTCGACATTTAATAATCAGTTCGATCGCATCCGAACAAATTTCATCATTGGTGCGCTCCGAAAAGTCCCGGGACTACAATAGGTGCTTTAAGCTCGAAGCCTTTAATGAATCGACAAATCGCGAATATGGAGGAGAATAATCGTCTGTGATTGACTAATTTCTTAAGGCTGAAAAAAGCTTCAATTCTCATCGCAGATCCCGCTTAATAAATACGATTGTTAGACTTTTCGAATTAGTATCTTTATCTTGAACGACAAATTCGTTTCGGAACGAAAGATAATTTTCTTAGGGAAAATATTATTGGTTTCATTTTACATATTTATTGTAACCGAGCGATATTTTATTCGATTAAAAGATATTATTTCAAATAATAGCGTTCTTTCTGTCGGGTGGTCGGATTTTCTTGAATGAGACGATAAAATTTTTACTCAAACAAACAATATTTCGTACATGTTGCTTCTGTGAGAGAAATTTTGATCAAATAAATAGGAATACTGAATCGAAAGAAATCTTTTTCCCTCTGTGTACTCGGTTTCGATTTCAGCCGTTTGTCTCGAAATTGTTCGAATCGTATTGGAAACAAACGTGAAATATCATCTGAATTCCCCCCGCAGTGCAGAGAAACTGGGGCACCCTCTGTTTCCTCGGCCCTCCGCGCTGTTTTCCCAGTGGTAGCGCCGTGGTGGAAAGTCCTGAAAACCGGACGGAAACCTTTCCGCGAAAATTTTACCGTGATTCAGTGACTTCGCCGCTGAAGGTAAGCGGCGTCTGCCTTACCGACTATAAAATCGATCCACAGGGTGTACGTAAAGTTCTCAAGCGAACGGCTTCGCGGCAGCACGATGCGTTCGCCCGTGGAAATAATCAATATCCCGAGGCGAATCAAACTTTGTTTTCGCCGTGTAAATGTCAACTTCGTCGCGCGGCCAACTCGCCGTTTCTCGGCTTCTCGAGGAACACGAAAGCGCGTTTCCATCGAGATTTCTAACCCTTCGAAGTGCACTAGACACGCCCGGTACATTTTAATTGCTCCAAGTATGTTTCAACGTTGAATCAATAATTCTTGCAACAATAATAATAATTTTTAATTAAGGTTGGGCGAGAGAACAGAAAGCTCTCGGAGTTAAAAGGTCCACCGGAGTGCTCGTAGTTCTCTAGAATGTCGACGAAATGAATCGAAACGCGATCCGGGAACGCGAATTCAATGAGCAAAAAATAGTATCGTCTCTGAATGCGCTTGAGTGCACTGAGAATGATAATGCGATGTATCCTCCGTGTGTTCCGATTTATTGGCGGACCGAGAAGAATTTCATCCGGCCTGATCGAAAGTCTCCTGTATATTCGATGGAGGAAAACGTCGTGTTAGCCTATTTGCTATTTTAAAGCAGCCTCGGAACCCGTCTATAATGATCGACAATTTTTGTCAGCGGTATCGCATATCGAAACGTAATCAAATATCCGATATCAATATAATCGAAACGTAATCAAATCACCGACGCGCCACCGCGATACGTAAAACTTGAATCGCGATATTAACGATCGACGGCGTGTCATTCGCGACGGGCGCGTCCGATTTATCAGTACACGTGAAGTTTCACCGATAATGCGAAGCTTAACACGTGTTCATTAAACCTCGGTGTGTCGTCAGAGTGCACTGAATTCAGTTTTAGTTTTTAATTTTTTCTTTTTATGCTTCTTAATATTCGCGAGGATCGATATTTCACGACTTGTTCGTTCTTACGTAATAAAAAGACACTTTGCACTTGTCTTAACATCGGTCCTTATTTTAATTTTGGTGTTAAATTTTCAACACACCCGTGTGTCAATTTAACATATTGCGTTTACATTCATTCGATATATTATTTGGTGCTGAGTCGATATTCAACGTATGTAAGTGTTAAAATAACACATTTTATACTTCGAGAGAAAGTACCGAGAGAAATTAACACAAACATTTAGGTGGACCGTTTGGGATATGTGAATGTTAAGTAAATATTAAATTTAACGCGATCTTTTTTATTGTATAGAGACCTTTTGGAAAGAAGAGGAAAAAATCGATCTATTTTTCAAATATTTTTCAAATATTTTTCAATAGGGTGAAACTTGTTTAATTTTATCCGATCTTATTCAAACATCACTTCTTATATTTCTTATTACTTATTACATTTGTTAGTTCAGACTTATTCAACCTTATTCAATATATTCATTTCACATGTAGCATGACACATCGGAAGTTAACGGTAAACGCGTTATTGCACTCTCCTGTGTGAAAACTCTCCCATCGAAAATATTCGTCCATATCTATCGGGACGTTCGCCGAATACATTTATTGATTTCGCATTGCGGGCTCCGCTTCAATCGATTGATCGCCGCCGGTATCAGATTGCAATCCCCCTGTCTTCGAAATTAGTTTTCCATCGATTTTGCACTCGAGATACGCCATCCTCTTCTCTGTTCTCCCTTCGACTCGTTCCCTGACAGCGACAGTTTTGCATTGGTAAATTACATTTCATCGTTACTTCTTCGGCTGGAGGTGCATCTAGTGCGTCTAAAATCGATATCTATGTAAAATATCGGTAATTTTTCCCCCAACATTGCGTAAAAATAATTCCTCTTATATATGAAGTTAAAAAAATATCCCAGTCGGAGTTATAGTTTTACATTAATTCCGTAAATTTTGTTGAATTCAAAAGAGGCAATGGAGAATATCGAACTGTGGTAACTATACAGGCAATTGTTATTTGATGCTACAAATGATTATTTATTGCTATTTTCGCCACATTGAGATTTAATCCATTGTGAACGTGTTTATTTTTCGAACATCGAGACCAGAGCTTTTCATACGTACGATATAATATTCTTTAAGATATTCTTTAAGACATATAAATGTCGCAACTCTTAATATAACTCTCAAGAAATAACGATATTTAAACTGAAATGTTTTTAAAAACTATCTATTCTCTTGCTGAATGTCACAATAAATCTAATTAATTTGTTTTCATAGTTGGATAATAACAAATATGTCAGATTCGTTTTGCAGTTTCGGAGAGTTAAAGAAGGACTTAGGTAAGAATTAATTAACATTCGGCCATATTAATGTTCGTACAAAATCCATTTTTCATCGCCAGTAATGATTTTGTACAAAAAAGTCCTTCATTTTGTATCTGTTAACAACGATATCGCCGAATCTCCTCTGTTTGCTCTCCGGGCTGAGCTCGCGTGGGATCCATCGGCCTAGTTTTTGAATTTTTCCCAGCTTATGTAAGCGAACGGAAATTGATTGACGGGTTACTCTTAGTTGTAACACAAGCTTATCTCGACTCTGAGTAGGATTTTCACTGAATAACTACTTAAGTTCCTCGTCCTCGAATGTTTTCGGCACGTCAGGACGTTCTTCATCAGCAAGAGAGAAATCACCAATACGAAACTTTTGGCACCACTTTTTACAAATTTTATACGTTATAAATCTTCACTCAAAACTGAACAAATCATATTTGCAGCCTCGGCAGTGTTATTTTTCAATTGGAAAGTAAAAAGAATGCAGTGTTTAACATGATGCTTGTCGGCAGCCATTGTGTTCGATCAGTTTCGCTGAGCTACGTAGCACGTTTAAACGTTAAGGTTGGCGCTTCAAAATCTATCAAAGGAGAAATATTGGAATTTAAAGCGAAGTTACGATTGATTAAAACTAAAGGCGCCGAATTAACTTGCGCACCTCAATCGCTATTAAATAATATAATTGAAATCAATGAATATGTAAAACTTGCGATCTTTTCTTTCTCGTGATTTTTATCGTTATTCTCTTTCCTTAACATTGAAAAGTTCGGTGGGATTTGGAGGTTCAAAATAGATGGGAAAGAAGGATTTGCGGGCTTTGTCGCCGACTACCGCTGCATCCTGCGTCCTGTCTCCCGTCCTCGAGTCAGCTTTTGGGTGTCATCGCGGCCAAACAGTGAACGGTCGCGCATAAAAAACGAGTCGATCAGAAACGCAACGTTAACTAATGATCGCACATCATTCATTGGCGAACGATAGAAGGGATTGGTAAAACATGACCTTGCCTGTGTTGCCTTTCTTGTTTCGATACGTGCTTACTTTCCATGATCGAGTCATCATTTCGTCATCGTTTCGACGAGCTGCGCTAAGCACGTATATCATTGAGTTGCTCGTGAATCCCGTCGAGCGATTAAAATATCTCACATTGAATAATGAAAATATCGAATCGGCTTACCGTCGGCATCGCGGTAGTTAATACGCGTTTCTCTGATCGAATCGTATTTGCGCGAGTGTCAGTGCCATGATGGAGTATCCGAAGCTATTGGATGGTTGGATCGGGAAGCCAGGACGGTGGACGCAGGACGCTGGGGTGCGGCCATCGATATATCATATATTTTCAAGTATGTGTGTGTGTGTGTGTGTGTGTCAAGTTATTTATTATGCGGAATACTTATGACTTTGACAGACGTTTGACGGCCGAGAGTGAGGAGACGTTCGAATCGAAATTAAAATACGCTCCAGGATCGGAATCCACATAGCTGTTATTTGATAAATATTTATGATAAATAATTCGTGAATTTCCGCTTGTTCGTCGAGTTTATTTATCATCGATTTCATACAAATCTGTCATCGATTATGTTCCGTGAATCAGATCATAAGAAATGTATAGCAATGAATGTTGGTTTGAATTTCGTGAATTGTTTTCGTAATTTCGTCGATTTGTGTCCTGAATAATGTTTCTCGAGCAGTACTATTTTGAATCTGCTTACGTCTTCTCTTCACGTGTGTTTATCTCTGTTTTTGTACCGAAACCAAACGTAAATCCCTGCTGATGTTTACACAACTGTTACCTTTACTCTTACAAATCCTTCCCCTTCTTACTTCTTCGAAATATCCAAATTCTATCGAAAATGCCAGAAATTACAAATATTTAACAGAATTTGCGGAAACAGGAAGTTTGTTATTTTATCCGTATTAATTATTTAATATTTTCTGATTGCACTTCTTATCTTTTTTTATTGCTCTATTTGTACTTGAGTATCCTATATAATTAGTTACATAATTTATTGAAATCAAGAGAGTATCAGGATTAAATGCAGGTGAAAAATATGATGACAATAATATAATAAATAATTTTTTAATAAGTCCTTCAAGCCTAATATGAAGAGAACGGCAGCAAATGATTACTTGTAACAACAAAGGAAAGACGATGGTCATAGTTTTATATCTCTCGAATCTTCAATGATCCTTCAAATTCGACGGAACCTGCAAAGTTAGGCGAAAATTACGGCTCAAAATTACGACTCGGATACGGGACGAAAAATCTCCTCATCGAGGGATCTACTTGAAAATTTATGCTGATTTGATTCGATAACTGAAAACTCGCGGTACTTCAGGGTGGAAAAATACTCTCTCCTCTGATAATTCTTTAAATTACTTACTTTCGTTTCGATAATGCAAGCGGATCGATCAAAATTGCCGGGGCGCACAGCGAATACTACTTATTTAGACATGTTTACAGTCGATTCGTTCTTCTACTATCGTGGCCGCATTATTCTGACTCTAACAAGTGCGCGACAAAGTGTTCGATGTGCGACCTCTCTCTCTCTCTCTCATTTATTCACTCTTCCTCTCTGTCGCCGGTACTCTCGAGAGAAATGCATCCTCTTGAATTTTCCGCTACTCTGAACGCACACACAGACACACACACACACACACACACAGACCCACACACACATATATGCGGCCACTAGCCGCGGGTGCGCACGACGCCATTGATTTTGCGCCGCGGGTGTGTCATGGAAACACGTGCATCGTTACTACGTCGGGGCAGAGTCGATGGAGTTCGTAACGCCGCTCGCGATTAATCGTCGCGGAACGCGCAGTTGACGAAATTAATTGAGATCGCGCGTGCTCGCGCACGCAAGTGTGATTTCATACATCGGTCGAGAGAGCCACTCCCTCTGCGCTTTTCATTGCAATTTTTCAGTCGCAAAGCTCGCCTCCGGAACTTCGATATCATCCGCGTCGGCAAAGACGTCGCAAGCCGGGCCACTTTTGTCCCGCGGCATTTGCGGTGAGTCGGTGGAGTCGCGTGCGTGCGGTCAATATCGCGAGGCACGCCGTTGTCGTAGGTCATGGGTAAGCAGCCACCATCACCACTACGACATTCATGACTGCGGTCTCGTGTAACACACGTGTAACACACGTGTAGGTCGCGACTCCGCACACGGAATCCACCCCCGCGCCGCTTGTCTTCCTCTGCGTCGGGCCGCATCGCATATCTCATTGAGCTCCCCCCCCCCCCCCCCCNTGGAGGATAAATATATCAAAACTAAAGAATATTCTTCGGTGGGTATTAATAACGTATCAGCTTAAATCTCTCTCTAAATTGTTTGATTTAAATAAGCAATAGCTTTCATGCAAAACTGCAGATTGAAGGAAACATTTTCTTACTTGAAAAGATGTTTACATTATATTGACGTAAGTAGTGGAAAAGCATCAAAACTGATAGAGGTATGGTAATCCGACGTTCCTCAGCTGTGAGGTATTAAGCCCCCTCGGACGGTACATGAATATCGTTTACTACATACCGGTAGTTGGAACTGAAGCGGCACTTTCTGTCTGCAAGCGCTGTGTTATTTTAGCGTCGCTTGATTTTCGTCAGTTGTGCCGATGTTTTGTTGAGTTTTCTTCTTGCGAAAATTCAAGTGACACATCGGCGGCAAGTGATTTATTTCACAATGCTCTTTTATAGTATGTAACTTTCGAACTTTCCAAATTACTTCGCATCCTGTGCCAATTTCTATTCTCTGTCACTGAACCGTGCAAGAAAAGTTAGAGTTAGGTTGATCTGCGAACTGAGATATTTGAGTTTACCGGCCTCTCAACCGACATATCCGAGCTTTGTCGTGAAATATCATTTCACGCAAACAGTTGAAGCTACCGATGACTGATTTTCCCCCCGTTCTTGTTCGTTTGTTTGTGTAAAATGGTTGGAAAGAAATCGGGAAATCCGTTTCGCATAATAAAGGAATAATATATATCGTAAAATGCTTGAAATAAAAAAAAAACAATGGGTAAGATTAATTATAAATATGCAAATAAATATAAAAATACTATATAAATGTAAATATAAAAATAATTTAATTTCAATGCTTTTATTTGATTTTTTTGATAATTTCCTACAGTTGTCATCGGTATCGGTTTTGTGGCTTATTTTCTCGAACCGTTAATTCTCGAACATTAAAAAAAAATAGTTATTTGCAAGGAAATATGTAACAATTTCCCCAAGACATTCGTATATTTTGATAGACAAATGTTTCCGGCTTGCATTAACGAGAAGTGTTAATTTCACACTTTTAGCAAGTCTAAAAGTAAAATATAAATAAACGGTATGTCGGTTTTGATTTCCCCTAAATATATTAATACCACCCGGCGGATAAGTATTTTTTAATTTCCGAATATATTTCTCCCTCAGTACATCCCCGTTTCCCATTTCGCTCCTCGGCCATTCTCTCCCGATCTCGATGATCTCGACGAGTTTGTCCGGGAAACGGGCTTCCAGGGACTTTTCCTCGAAGACGAAGACGCGTCGACCGTTGATTCGCGTTCCCTCCGTAGGAGCCGCGCGCGATCGCGCGCGTACGAGCGACGTGCAGTCAATTAACGTCGATTGAATGTCGCTGATCGGGGAGGCGGCGAGGTGCTGCAGGTGGCGGGTTAACCGCGCGACGTTTCCACCGCGTACTAATTACTTGTCGCGTACAAGTTGCCTAAACCACGAGAGAGAGAGAGAGATAGAGAGCGGAGGAACAAAGCGCGAACTGCTCGCCGGCTGTGGCGAACCGCGCGTCTACCTGCTCCGCTCTCGCGGAGATCCAAAGTTCGTCGCGTGAGATCAACTCGTGTTCACGTGTGCGTCGTTATCTGCACACCTGTGCTCGCTTCGCTCTCACATCCTCGCAGGTGGATCCACGGTGGATCCACGCTCGGGCGCTTCCTGCTACTTGATCGATCTCGAAACGTGGGTGTGCCGTGCCGCGAGAACACGTGGTTCCTCCGCCAACGCGTCCCCTCGTCTCTCTCTTTCTCTCTCTCTCTCTCTCTCTTTCTCTCTCTCTCGTGCGTATGCGTTTCGAGCGATCGCGGCCGACAATCCCGCGATGGTACTCGCACGTGTTCTCGAGCCGCCGGCGGTTCGGAATTCGCCGATCGATTCGCACGGTCGGAAAAGCTCCATCGCTTAATTGCGTAATCCCATGTACAATCGTGTATGTAATCGCGTATATAATCACTTAGATAATCGTTTAATCGGCCCGACCTGTCGATAGTTTACCGGACGAACCTTGCACTCGCGTTTGATATACTCCTCGCGGTCACGTACGAGATGTCACGTCGCAGATCAGTGTTTATGCGCGAAGCCGAGCGACCTTTCGCCGAGGGTTTGGCGGTTGATATACAGTTAATATACAGGGTGGGGAAAAAGTATGGAAAGCCTGGGAAATCTCGAGAAATATCAGTTTCACGGACTAGTGTTTTCGGATAAATGTAGCGGGGTTTAAAAAGATCTATTTATTGCTGATCTTATCGGTTTGACCTCGGCGATGGCGTCGCTAAGGTCAAGGTAAAGTCGAGTTGAATTTTTTCGTGACCCCCTACTTTTTATTGCATATTCTTTTACTTCTTGCTTTCAGAACATTATAATAAAGCTTCTTTTGGTTAAGAATTTCCTGAGATATTGTAAAATTCGACTTAAAGTAAGAGATCTTTTTAAATCCTACAACTTTGATTCAAAACACTTTTCTGTAAAACTTATATTTCTCGACATTTTTCTGGGTTTTCATGCCTTTTCCTCGCCCTGTATAGTAGTTTACATTGAAAAGAAAGTAGTTGGTATTTCTGACTATAATATAACATATCATATGGTGAATTATGTTCAGAAAATCCAACTTTATAATTTAAGGATGAGTGGATAAATAATACAGGAGAAGCATTAAAACTGACTGATTGGTATGGTAAACCGACACACGCATGTTTATTGGCATGCAAAGTACTAAACTCTGTCGGACAGAACATGAATTTCATCTACTGTGTACAATAGTTGGAACTAAAGTGGCAGTCTCTGTTTGCAAGCGCGTTTAGTTGTGTAGCGTCGCTTAATTTTTCGTCGTACTGAAGTTTTCGTTGAGCTATCTTCTTGCGAAAAATAACATGTAACATAGTAAATTTTACATTATAAAATAATGTAATTTCGTTGCTTCCATTTTTTTAATAATTTACTATAAATATATCAATTTTGGGGCGTAGTTTCTAAAAGCGGCAATCCTCAAACATCTTGAGGATATATTGTGCCATATTTTCAGTCAAATCTAGGCAAATCAAGGGGGCCACTCATAAATTTAGTATTTATTAAGCAAAATTATGTTCCCATACATTTATTTCATTATTTAAATAACAAACGTTAATTTGTAGCGAAATTAAGATAGACATACGTACCCAATATTACAAATACGAAAATATTATTTTTTATTTTTCTTATTAATGTGCGCTAGATTTACACAGACAGTTCATCTGCGCATCTAATAAAGATGCACATCTAATAAAGATGCACAGAAAAGGGTATATAAATATTTAAATGCATGCATATATATTTTGAGTGTTACTATGTGTTATGAACTTCTTTCTCATCGTTGCATTTTTAATATAAAATGGTTAATAACTGTGAAATTTTTCTATAATGTTTGCATATTATTCTTTAATATCATAGAAGTTTTTTATTAAAACATCCGATTTTAGTTTAGAAAAGATTACACATAGAAATGAAAAATAATACGCTAATCTTAAGGAACATGTAGAAAAAGTATCAACTTTAGTTACAAATATCTCAGCTGAATGTGCAATCTTTCCGAATTACCGTCTAACTTTTAGTGTCGCTTTTAAATGCGATGTGGATGAATTTGCAAATTTTCATCGATTTCCGCGTTATTTCGCGTTGTGGTCGAAATACATCCTTGAAAAATAGTTGCAAGGAATGAAGTGGCGGAGTGAAGAGGGCGGTGGGAATGTATTCTCTATCGATCGCGGACGATCTCTTGCGAGAAAATGGGCGACTGTTCTATGTATCCTGAAATATTACGTGTTTGAATATTGCTCGGGGTCTATTGTGCGCCGCGCGCGGTACAGCGAACGTTGATTAAACCGTTGCTACGTTTCTCTCGATTTATTGTTGCGTCTCCGTTTATCCGCGCGTCCGTTTACTCCGTTGATCGGCTGCAGCGAGAGGAGGATAAATAAGACGGAAGTCAGCCAGCATCCGATAATAACAGTAATGGAATAAAAGCCATCGGCGGGGGAAATTGAGGAAGGGGAAAGACAAAGATGCCAGCTCTCTCTCTCTCTCTCTCTCTTTCTCTCGCACCCTCATCCTTGTGTCTCGCATTTTTCACCATTTCCCCCGCCTCCGGCGAGCAAGTTCGTCGTCTTCCTCGCTGCGGTTGAAAATTCTCCTCGACGAAATTCCTCGGTTTTTTTCACTTCCCCCCCTCCCCTTACCATCGAACCCCTACGAACTGCGCACTTGTTCCCCGCAGTTTAGAATATCTCCCCGTCCTCCTCCCTCTCACGGCTCGCGTCGATACCTCGGACGTGATGATTTATCGCTTCCGTTATTACTTCCTACAAATCATCGTTTATTATTCGTAACCAGTGAAATTCGAGGTACCCCCGACTACCCCGAACCCCGGTCGTTCCTCCAGCGCCGATTGCTCTCTTCATTCCGAAGTCCGATTTCTTGCTTTTTCGGGGACGCGCGAAGCGCCCCGAGCGGCCTCCTAATTAATTCCGTAATCACTTAGCGCTCGCAAGCGTATTCTCTCTCTCTCTCTAATTACCCCCCTCCCCTGTGTCATCCCCGTCGCGTCCTCCACTACCCTCGGGAGGGACGGGAGTCGGCGTTTTCGGCGCGGAAGTCGACGAAGGAGGCGCTCGCGTCGATAGAACCACGAGAGAACGACGCCGCTCTTCTCCGTCGCTCTTTCGTTCTCCGTCTTTCTCCGTAGTACTCTCTCTCTCTCTCTCTCTCTCTGTCGGTCCCTGCCGCCGCTCCATTCCATCCGTCCGCGGGTTTACGTCCGCGGCTGGCCTGCGTGCAGCCACGTTGGTTCGCTCGCCTCCTCCTCCGGATTCCTCTCGCGGCGTCTCTCTTCTCCCGAGCACCCCTTTCGACCCGCTAATCCCGTTCATTCGGAGGATCTTCCCTTTCTGCGCGCGCCCTCCGGCGTCCCCGGTGCACAAAGGGCGCCGCTAGAAGGGTGTCGCGCGTTCTCCTCGAGTGAACGTCGAGTCGCGCGCGTGTCGCTCGCTCTCGCTCCCGTGCGATCGATCACCGATGGATCATGCCGAGGACGCGGCGAGGAGGAGGCGGTGGCGGAGGACCACCACCGGGTGTGTAGTGCGTGTGCGAGCTGTGCCCATGTGCTCCCGATTGATCGACGAGCGAGCCGACGGCGGAGCGAGTCGCCGCGCCTGAAACGCGCGCCTCGCCGAGGACCGGCGAGACGACGAGTCGGGTAAATGACGGCCCGTCGGATCCTCCAGGACGAGCCTGGGGCCTGAGGTGGTTCCCCCGGGCGCAGTCCGCCGGGAGCGGATGCCTGAGGACGGTGTTCGCCGCGACGAGAATTGTGCCGGGATGAGACGCGTCTCGCTCGTGCGACTCGAATATCGATTCCCGCCGATGTGGCTTTGAGCAATCCCGCGGTATGTGCGACGGGACAGTCGAGACCGCCGGGGAACTCGCGAGTGCGGAGCGTGTGCGATCGTCCTTTCGATTCCTTCTTTGCGAACGAGACCCGGAGTCTCGTCGAGCGTGACGCGCGTGAATGAGCGAGTCGCGTAGTGATACGAGTCAAGCGTTGACGAGACGGAAATCGGCGTGTTCGCGCCCGCTGTTTACATTTTCCTCCGAGGGAGAAGTCGTGGTGGCGATATCCGCCGTGAATGGGAAGAGCCGACCGACCGTTCGTCGGGGGAAGAACCGAAGGGAGTGTGTGCGTCCGCTTTAATATTTAAAGCGAACAGGGGGGAGAGGGAGAAGAGAAAATAACAAAGCGAGCTTCGCCCGCCGCGATCAAATCGAGGCGGAAGTTTACAGTTCGCTCGGCTCTCGCGTTTTGGATACCGCTCATTTTTAACTCGCTCCAAGAGCCCCGCGGGATAACGAGAGCCGGAGGGAGCCGGATATTACCTCTCGTTACGTCCCGGTCGTCTCGCCGGACGGACGGACGGCGTAACATTTCCCCTAGGAGGGAGGGTGAAACACACTTTTACGCGTTTAAAACCCGGCGAAGGAGAGAGAGAGAGAGAGAGTGAGAGCGATGAAATTGCCGGGCGGGGAAGCGTTCTTCTCCTTGGCCTCCTCCCCCGAGGAAATTTCAATACTGCCGAGTTTAATAAGAAGCGAGCGAGCTGCATCGTCGCTCGTTACCGTCGCGTGATTGCGAGCTCGACGAGCGTTCGGGCGTTATGTTCGTGTAACGGATGCAAGGACCCCGTAATGCTCGTCGTCGAAGAGCGATAACGAGATCCTCGCGGCGTCGAGTGGTATCGCTCGCGAAAAGTACTCCACGTGATCAGAAGCGAGCGAGAGAGAGAGAGAGAGAGAGCATCGCGGGATATTCGAGAGGCATCAACATCGCCTCCCCCCTCGCCCCACGTCGAATGGATCTTACCCGCGTGTGTCCTTTGAAAGAGGATCAATATTCATTTCCCGGATCCGATCGGCAACGCACCTCGTTGACACAATCGTGTGCGGAAGCGCCGCTCGAGTGAAGGAGAGAGAGAGAGATAAATCGCGAGGAAGAGAAGGATGCGGCACGCCGGCGGCGGGAGGCTCGCGAACACGCGGCGACGACGCGCGAAGCATCTCCGCGACCTCCTGCCCTCCTCCTCGCCGTGGGAAATCGCAGGACACCGATCGGGTCGTGAACGCGCAACGAGAAGACGACGATGGGAACGACGAGGTGTGACGAGGACGTCGTCCTTACACGCGCGACTCAGCGAAGTTCGATCCTCTCGATGAGGGAACGACGGTGCTCGACGCTCGGGGAAACGTGAAGCGATCTCGTCGAGCGAGATGGGCCAGGATTGGTGCGCGCGTAGACGTAAGCGCTCGAGCAGTGGTTGCTGCCCGTGCGGGCCACGTGTTCATCCCTCAAGTAGGTCAGTGAGCCAGCAGACGTCAGATATATTAATGTAGCGAGTGCGTCCCGAGTAGTGTGAGAGAAAGGCGACGGACGGTGGTGGGAATCGGCGGATATTTTTAGCGAACGAGCCGCTCGGCGGTGCCGCGAGAGACGGCGGGCGGAAGAGCCGGCTCTCCCGGCTCGGCTTTCTCGCATTTCGGGGCCGAGAGCTCGCGAAGGAGCTCTCAAGCCGCCATATGTATTTATAATTTAATGCAGCCGGCCCGTGATATAATACTCTGACGCACTGAATGGATGAAAGAACGAGGAATTAAATGCGGGGAATTGGTTTCCTTTCGGCTCGAGAAAGTTCTCGGGGAATATCTCGGGGTTTCTTCTTTCAATTCTCCTCGCGCCTCTTCCCGCGAATAATTCGCGCCGATAGAGATATGTTAATTTCTACTTTTCCGGAGGTCCTTTTCATTTCTTTCCTTCTGCGGGAAATTTGAAGAAAGCGGCTTTTTCAGGCTATAGGAATTAGGAGTGCGATATTGGAAATAAGGTATTGTTTAAATGTATGATAGAAGGAGTGGAGAATAAGATGCAAGAACGTTTTGAAACGAGATACATCGCTTTTACCGTTTTCTAATGAACTTCTGCCGTCGTCGATAACTTTTGTTATTTTTTTGATGGTTATCGATTCATTCAAATTGACTTTCGTTTAGTATACTAATGATCGTTAGACATTTTTTGAGGGTTAACTGCTTCAGTCTAATCCCCGTATGCGCTTAAGTTATAAGGAATAGGATTTCGATAATGTTTCTAATCCTGCATAGTAAAAAATCTTATCTTGCAAACGGTCCATTCAAATTTTAATGTTATTTTAATAAAGTGGACAGGTTGTTAAAAAAGTAATATATTGACTAGGTGAATATGTTAATTTAACATATTGTGTATTTTTTAACATATTTCCCATGTTAAAGTAAAACAAAAATTTACGTGGACCGTTTATAACCAAAAATTTTTTACTATATATTTCTCTATTCCTTTGTGTAGATTTTGAAGCATTAGTTGTCCATATGTCGACATTTCATTCCATGTTCCTAATTCTCTATATTTAATTCCTTCTTTTTTTCACTCCTCTCACTATGTAATTTTGGTATAACATTTCTACAAATTTCTTTTGTTGTCCTTTCGTTTTTCATTAAAACTGTTTAAGCATACAGAAAAAAATGCTAGAATCAAGTAAACGTAATATTATCTGCTTTTCAGTCTTTAAATCAAATGATATTTTTATCATTTTCAATATGTTTTGTTAGCTTACAGTAAATATTTGAACGCAGTAATGTCATAATTTATAAATAGATATTATAATAAAATTTCAAAATAGATTACTATGGATAAAATTTCAAAATAGATTACTATGGATTGAATGTAAGTGTAAAATGATTATAAAAGAGTATTTACTAAAATTATATTCATATTAACACTTCTTTTTCATCGGAGAAACCTAGTGGTTTTAAATTTCGATTTATCCGTCTAATAAATACTTTCTAAAAATAAATTCTAATATCTTCAAAATTATGAATTTAATACTTGTCGCAATTTCATTAACGTATATAAGTAAGTGTCTATTTTTATGAAGGAAATATCATGCTTTATATAGTCAATTATGTTTCTACTTCTGTTAAATATCTGCCAAGGAATATTGGAATAACCAAGTTTACTTGGATCAAGTAAATATTATTTGAACGTCTTTTCTACGTCGTGCGATTGCTAGAATTAAAAACGTAAGATCGGAAGCTGTTTTCGTATCTGTGACATTACGTAAGAATAGTGCTAATTTTAACTTCAATTATCTCAGCTTCGGTATGACCAGTCTTTTTCTAATTTCGCATGTGTAGTTCATGTTTTCGATTAACATGCCGTTAAAATTTGAAAAAAATCCCCAAGAAAATGAGCTGACGGACGAACTCTAAGTTTCAAAAATTTTCTTTCTCTCTCTCTCTCTCTCTCTCGCTCGCTCTCGACTCGCGTGACAGCCGGCACAGCATTGAGCCTCTTCTGTCGCGCTAACGAAGCTATAAGTTCGCCGCTCGATAAAATCCACCGGGCGAGATGCACGAAGACGATAATTTCGAAAGGCTTTTCCCGGCGATACGCAGTCGGGTGCTAATCTCACGGCGAATATTCCAGCGCTTAGCCTCGTCGTGGGGTCTTTTCTCGATTCCCCCCCCCCCCCCCCNCGGCGATCAATTTATTAGAAAAGCGCGTAATGCTCGATCGCAATCACTCGTAATTTTAACACAGTTGCGAGAACCGGACCTCCGGATCACGTGAATCATTACTTTACTCCGACGTGGCGCAAAGCTTGAGAAAGAAGCGGAGGGAAGGGGGGAATAGGGAGAGAAAAAAAAAGAAAGACGATGCTGGATTCAACTTCGTAACGGGCGTAACGTTTCGTCTTGGGCCGTCTCGGCCGTTCGTTGACAGCATTGCGTACACGTTGCAGCAGAAAAAGCGTGTCAAAGGTCAATACCATTCGCCAGCGTTGCAAAACGCGAGCGGATAATATATCGAGGGAATACAGAACGCGAGCGACTCTCCCTCGCGTTTTACGCGCGCGTTAACCGCGAGGAACGCGTCCCCGCGACTTCCGTAATTTAATTCCGCGCGCCAGGGCGTGCCGCGCACGTGTACGAAAATTAGTGGAATTAATGGGACCGCATATCTGTAGGAATTAATAATAAGGATTTACTCACTCGGCCGATTCCGCGAGACCGAGTGTTCAAGCACGCTCTCGCGCAAGCGAGCAGAATCACAGACGTGATTTTCGAAGCGAGGTTCTCATCCTCGCTCTCATTCCGCCACGTGAACGTTAATTACGTCCCCGGAGGATGGAAATGATTTTCTTCAGCCGTTACTTTTCTTCAGCCGTTACACGCACGCGCGCGCTCGCTCTCTACCGCTTTCTCTCTCGTTCCTTCATTTCACGATCTTCCGCAAGAAGTGAGATTTCTGTAGCATCTTCGTCGCCACTTTGTAGCGTTAAAGGAAGGTTACGGTGGCGTACGCGAGAAGAATATTCATCGATTTATCGATCCCCGGCGCGGAACGGTGGTCGGATATCGGGAGCGATTTATTTATATCATGCGTTTTTACGGTACTTGTGCGTTTCGTCCGCTCGCCGGTAAATCGAGCGATCGATCAAGTCAGTCATTCGTCGTTATTATCATGCTCGTTTCCGATCGCTTAATTTGAGTTTAAGTCTCTGTCCGAATAGAGTTTGGGCGAGATCAAGGGGATGCCAAAGTCGATGACAAGCCTGATGAGCGCTGATGACGTAGAGGCGATCCTCAAAATGTTATATCGAACAAACAAATGTTTCTGATTCCACGAATAGGATTGTTTGGTTTCTTAATGAATAATATTACATCTTTATGTCAAATGGCATATTTCTTCTGTATTTTTATCCAAACGTTACGTCGGCCATCACAAGCAGTAAATTATTTGAAAGAAATAATATGTTAGGGAAATATTAAAGTAATCCTTTTTGTTTCAGTTGAACATTTTTTTCGTTGAAAATTAAATATTATTTTCTTTGATTGATTTTCTCACCAAACGACGATGTTTCTCTTTCTATCGATCAATATGGTTTGCTTTTGTGAAGCAACATTTTCATTCAAGCATGATATTAAGTTATGTTGTTTATATTAAACAAACCCAAGCCAAATAGATGCGCATACCAAATCCGAAAAATCTTTCCCTCTCTGTAACGACACATATTGAAACGTTGATTCGCCCGACTATAATTTTTTGATTATAGTTACGATTATAGTCACATGCACCGAAGATTTTTCTTTCAACGTGGCATCTCCTTAATCCTTAATTAGGGGAATAGTCACCTTGTTTTCTTTTACATAAACGTTCACGAACACTCGACGCGCTTATTCCGTTTCTTAATGTTTCCCGTTTCTCCTCATTTTTCATCGAGAACCAGCGAGTAAATCCACAATCCCTAAATAACAATAAATCACAGAGCGATCGATAACGTGCTGTATCTTGTCAATAATAGCGACTTTCAATTGGGGTCTGTATGACCCCGGATGATTAATCCCGACTTAAGGGTTTAATCGACGGCTTTAATTACTTAGCCTCGAATTTAGCGAAGCCGACGGCGGAGAGCAGACGGAAGACACAAGAGACACGCGTCTTCCCCCTCCCTCGAGTTTCCTCCCTCCTTCGATCGTCGGAGATTCCTCGCGGATCGAACATCACTTGGATACCGATGGCGTCCCCGACTCTCCTCGCGCCGCATAGCGCACGCTCGTGTGTGCAATTTCCGATTCCGCGTGGCCGAGTCGTCGGATGGCATTGAAAGAAAGCCGGCTCGCAAAGGTCTCGGCGGCTCGACCCGCCGGGCGAAATGTTAACGCCGACATTAAAGCACCGCTGCACGTAACGCATGACGTTGAACGCGCGACTATCTCGCGAACACGCGAAAGCATGTCGGCGCACGTCAGTAGCCGGCTTACGTTTTGTGTCCTCCATCCGGCATTTCGCTCAGGCACGAGAGCAAACGAGAAATTAGGTCGACTTGATTGCACGATAATTGAGAGGCCCGATTAAGTGGACGAGGTAAACGAACAATCGGCCGAGGACGATGCGCATTCCCGACGAGCGCGTCTCCTCCGCGGAAGGAAGGTCGATTTAAGCCTTACCGTGCGATGTGAGAAAAAGAACACCTCCTTGGCACAATAATGGGTCTCTGGTGTTCGACGATTGTCTCAACTATTCGGAACGGTTCCAGAAGTGTGCGAAAATTCGTGAATTCACTCGCAAGTTTGTGGAACAAATGTACGTAATTGAAGTTGGACAATAATAATGTGTAATATAGTTGACTTGTAGTTTATGAGAAAAGAAACACGGGCGGAAAAGTTGCGAGAGAAAAATCGGCCGAGCACTAAAGACCCATTATTGCACTCTACGGGTTAATGATAGTGCAATAGTGCACAACGGGGGATTTTTATGCCCGCGTGCTTTACCGATGCAGTTATTTTCAGTCCTCGCGTCCGAGTCGCGCGTGACTGTCAGTTTGGTGAGAAGAGGAAACTGAGATTTTGGGAAAATCGATTCGGGCGCAAAATGCGCGTCCCTCCTTGGAGCTATAAGGACCTTTGACCCTTTGCAATCGGCAGGTCGGCGTATTCTCGGTGAAGCTGTTCACCCGTTCGCATGTGAAGCTTTGCCAAGTAACTTTCACGCGAAACACTCAGTTAAACATTATTAATCCCAGAATAACCGGATTAGTCGGTTCCGGCCCTGATCTATATTTTAATACTTCCGCACACGCGCTTGCGAAGCGTTACATTTCAGATATTCTACATATTTTCCTGTATTTTCGATTTATCGTTAAATATTTTCCAACTTATCGCGAGAATTAAAAGTGTCCAGTCGAAAAAGTTGGTTCACAAATCGACAAAATGCTTCTACGTATTTACCCATCTATAGGAAATTATAAAAAAAAAAAATTAATCAAAAGCACGGAAATTACATTGTTCTGCGTATTTGTTATTATATATATCTTTACGTGTTATTTTTAATTCTACATATTTTTTAAAATTTTAACGATATTACAAATGTACATGATATTTTTTATTATGTGGAAAGGAATCCTCTAAGTTTTTTCGCGACCTTCTTAAACAAGCAGACTTGTAAAACAGGGGAAAACCAGTCACTGGTAGCTTCAGTTATATTCTGTGGAATGATGTTTCACAGGAAAGTTCAGACATGTTGGTTGAGATACGAGTAAACTCAAGTATGCAGGTTTACAGAACGAGCTAACCCTAACTTTTTTTGCGTGGTTAAGGAGTAGTCCGGAATAGTTGTGACTGTTCTTGTTTAATGACGTAAGAAGCGAAAAAATGCATGCGAAATTTTGTTTACACGATTTTTATTGCCTAAAGATTACGTTAATTTTATCTTGTGTTACTTTTCTATTAAATCTCTACTAGCCGTACTGAAATAATTTCGGCCAACAGGATTACGTGTTCCTCCTCGAGAGTTGACACGGGGGTGACATTATAAGAACGCGTCGTCTCTTCCATGGCCGCTGCGAGTGCAACAGGAGAACAGTCGGGCGGAGCGTGTCGTGGTGTAGTTAAAATACAATAGGGAAGACTAAGTTAGTTAGCTAAGTAAAGTAAGTTGGCTAATTGATCATTTCTGTTGCTTTCTAACAGGTTGCAGAATCGAACGAGTAAGGATTTCATAACCATATTTGACATGTATTGAAATCTCTACTCGCCCAGTTAGAACCCATTAGAAAACAACAGAAATAATCAATTAGCCAATTTGCCCCTTTTGTCAACTAACCCCCGGGCTTTCCCGGATAACTAACTTAATGCTGCGATAAACAAACGAACGAGCGAGTAGTAACGTCACGAGATTATGTGTTTGAACTACTTGCAGGCGTCATCCTTCGAGTTCAATCACGTTGCATAATCACGTGCCCGCGTTACGTTGTAGCTGTTGTCGCTAATGACATTTCACACGAGAGAGAGAGAGAGAGAGAGAGAGAAAAGAGCGTTATTTATTGGGTCTTCTGGGAAAAGGAAATTCCCTGCAAGCGTAGCAACAATTAATACATTTGAGAAACTAAAATACAATTGAAAAGTGTACGCAATTGTTGAACATATAATAATAACAGAAATTGATAATTCTGGCACAAATGTATATAGAGCTATCCGAGATAATCAAAGCTGTGATTAATGATAGAGAGAGATCACGATAAAAGCAATTATATTGCTCTACATTGAGAAGAAAAATAACTAACAAAATCTAAAAACAAACGAATATTTCTTTGGTGGGTCCTTATATGATGTTTATTTAAATCTAAATTCTCTTCATTTAAACCGAGTAATGTTCACTCGGTTTAAGTAAATGATACTCGGTTTAAATAAAGTAAATCTAGATTTAAGAGAAATATTCGTTTACTTTTAGATATTAATCTCTCAGTGTAGATTTTATGATCAATCAAAAAGTCTTCGTACGTAATCTGAGCGAGAAACAGATAGTTAGATAATTAGAGTATAATGAAAAACAGATAAAGAGAGAAAGAGAGAGAGAGAGAGAGAGAGAGAGAGAGAGAGAGAGAGAGAGAGAGAGAGAGAGACACATATGACGGCGATGTCACTGCGGATACAGTTTAACATGTGTCGTACCGTACGTACACGGAGAAAACAACTTTTGCTAGAATAGCAAATGTTTGTCAATATAATGACAGCAAGAAGAAATTTATTCAGACAGCAGAAAGATTCGTTAAGCGTAATAATTGTCCATGCATCCAACGAATGGCGATTAATACTCTCAACAGATCTTTCCGCTGTCCAAACAAATCTGTTGCTGTCTAAACAAATTTTCTTTTGCTATCGCTATATTGACGAACATTTGCAGTTTCCCGGCAAAATTGGTTTTCTCCGTGTAGATGAAATCCTCAGGCGAAAATTTGAACGAGAGCGGCTGCAGACGCGGAGCTGTCATTAAGGGACCACCCGGGCGAATATCCAATTACGACCGTTCCGCATTGTTTGCCGAGGGATGCACCCGCACGTCGATACGATAGGCTACGAGAATGAGAATCGGGTCGTCCCGATTTCGCAATAATTGAAAGTCAGATTACGCGAACGGGCGAATGCGCAGTCGTCGGAGGTGCCGCCGCTCTCGAGTGTTGTTTCCGAAGTCCGAGCGCGCGAGACGATTATTATTATTAACGTCGCTCCTCTGCCAAGTCGTAATTCGTGAGTCGTAAGTCGTAAGTCGGCTTGCGAACATGCTTGGTCCTAGCAGACACGGTTTGGACGCTTTTTTTCTTCATAATCAGTTTCTCAAGATGAAATTCGATGCCTTCCGCGTGAAATTTTCGATTCTACGACAAAATGGGAGCAAAATTAGGTTCAATTTTAGTTCTGACGGTATAATTTACTTTTACTTTGATGGCCCTGATGATGTCTTACATTTTTATTTTTGCTCAAAATAGGTTATTCAAGGTAACATTAGAATGAAATCGGAATTAAAGGTCCTAGAGAGGAGTTAACGAAAATCTCAGTATCGTCAAAGTAGGTTTTTATTAGTTTATGAGACATCTAAGTAGGCGCAAGCTACGTATAAGAGAGTCAAAGCAGTATCAATATTTCGATTCAATTTGAACGATTTAATAAAAGTATAAGAATAGGGAAGGGGGAGATACTAGAATCAATGCACTATTTTGTTTTTGGGTTCTGGAGCCTTGTTGAAGTTGTAATAAAATAAATATAATAAATAATAAATAAAAATAATAATTACGTACATGGATGCAAACCTTCACTATCCAAAATTATTACATATTTTTAATTGAAAATTATTACATATTTTCTTGCGAATATCTATTTTTTTCATGTCTGAGACTTGACGTTTCTAACCAGGCTCCAAAATAGATATAGAAATTATGTAAAAATTAGATAAAAGCATTGAACTTACATTATTTTGTATATTTACTATGTATTCTTACATTATTATTTTTAATCTTATATATTTTTTTAAATTTTCACAATTTTATCCTGTATGCATCCTTTGGTATATTCTTTCTGACTGTCTTAAATAAACAAATAAGAAAAGCAAGGGAAAATCGGTTACTGGTAGCTTCAACTATATATATATATATAACTATGAAATGATATTTCACAGTAAAGTTGAGGTATGTCGGTCGAAATATCAGTAAACTCTGGTATTCCGGTTCACAGAAGCTAACCCTAACGTTTCTTGCATGGCTCAGTGACAGAGAACAGAGGCACAAATTCCGAAGTGATTAAACATTTTTAAGTTTGGATTACAAAATAGCATTGTCAAGTAAATTACTTATCTCCGATTCATTACTTTTATTTTCACCGGAATATAGCCCAACAAATATTTCAGCGCAACGGAAAATCAAACGACGTTAATAATCGAACACGCTCGCAAGCAGAGACCATCACTTCAGCTTTAACTCCCGCGCGCAGTAGACGAAATTCATGTTCTGCTCGACAGAATTCGAGTCGAGAAACACGGGTATTTCGTACTCATACTTACCACACTACGCTTATGCTACGCTTGTACTTAATATACTTATGTCAGTTTTCGTGCTTTTCCTCCATTTATTTTTTATTAATACCTTCGCTGCTAAGATTTATTTGGCGGACGCTCTACACTCTCTCACTTCATTTCTTTTTTGTTTTTACGAGATCGTGTAAAACAGATTTAGCTGAATAAAGTACACGTAGAAAAAAGTAAGATTTGCTCTCACACATGTGCTGAGTTCTCCTCAACGCGCGTGTAAATTCGAGAGAATCTTGATTTATCACAACGTTGTGCGAAGAGCGCAATTCACGATCAAAGACGACACTCGGAACGATATATCGTTTGACCCGATATTCACTGTCCCCCGGCAGCATTGCTCTAATTTCACACCTTCGCGATATATACTAGCTTGAGGGGCAGGGAGGGATGGAGGGGGGAAACAGAAAAATCCCCGCTCCTAAAATTCGCGGACGTTCGGATCGGCGCATCATAATTCAAGCCACGATTCATTTCTCGGAGGAAAATCTCCGGAACCGCCTTCGGATCTCGAGATGCTCTGCGATCGGGGAAGAAAGTCGCAAAGAGAGCTGTTATCCGCGAGAGACAACGACTCGATGCGCTCGATAGCGATTCGAACTGGATCCCTCGATCGGCCGACTGAAACGATCGCTCCGAAATATCGGCGGGTAATCAGAAATTTAATTAATAGACCGCGGTGGTACGTCGGCTATTAGTGATATTTCCTTCTTTGGGAGGAGACCCCCCTCCGACAGCCCCCTTCCCCTCCCTTCCCCGCTCACCTCTTCCTCGCCGTTCCATCCAACCTTCCGCTGATCGATGTTGTGGCGGTGGAAGCTGCCTGGGCCGGTGACGTAATCGGCAACCTCCGCCCCCAAGCTTTGACGTCACTGATGCCCTCAAATGCGCGTGGTCAGGTGCGTATCAGCGAGAATCTCCGTCTCTTCCCCCCTCTCTCTCACCCTCTCTCTCTCCCCCTCACCCGTTCGCTCGCTCGTTCGCTTTCTCTCTTCACCCTCTCCGCCCCTTCCACCCCCGGATCCACCCTCCTCGTCCTCGCTCTCCTCGTGCTTTAGAAGCACAGCACTCAGCCGACGGCGGCCCCGCTGTAACGCCGACATCAACATGCATCCGTTTAGAAAAATGGAACGGCGTTGTGTAAATCCTACCGAAGGCGGATTAAATTCCGGGAGGAAAAGCAGCCCTTCCCAACGTGCCCTCTCTCAAGGCGCCCGAGAAAAAGGGGGAGGGGGATCGAGATGAATTCTTCCTGAGATTACTCTTCCGTCTTCGTGAATGATTACCGAGCCCACGTTGTATTCCAGATCTAGCATCTTATCATTTTTGCATGGACGATTGTATCCACGTTTTTAAGGGAAAGAAAGAAAGAGAGAGAGAGAGAGAGAGAGAGAGAGAGAGAGAGAGAGAGGCCGAAAATTGCAAGTGCAGAAGTTCGAGACGGCGATCGAGGATTCGAGGACGAGAAAGAGCTTCAATAAGATGCTGTATACGGAAATAAAATTAGTATCGATTCAAAATTTATACTTTTATATTTAAAGCAGAATACATAATTTTATTATACGAAGATAAACTCGCTCTTACATGAAGGATGATCCTGTATAGTTCCACTGAAATATCATATAATCCATTGATATATCAACATTTGTATTATTCAAGGATAATTTTCATGGACTGAGAGGAGAAAATATTCGATAGAAAGAACGATATTTAAACTAATGCAATTTTCGGCTGGAAGAAGTGTCGTTCTTTTCAACCGATATTTTCCCTTCCAATTTATTGAAATTATTCATGAATAACAAGAATATGATATTTTTAGTGATACGCAAAATTTCTTCATACTAACAAATTTTATCTTCATGTAAGATATTATATATTGTTGCTTACATATGATAATATGAATATTGAATTGACACGAATTTTTTTTCTGTGTAGGCCTGGTGAAGTTTCCCCTTTTAATTTTAGACGATTATGTCGAAATGAGAAGGGAAACGCGAGGATCGGTGACGAATGATTTTCCATGATTTAATTTCGAGTGGATTCCACGTGTCAAGTGAATCTTACACAAAGAGAAGTCTGACGTTTGAAATATTTAACGTTGGGATCATTTGAAAGGTACGAAAAAGGGGGAGGAACCAATTAAGTTCTCGCCAGGAAACAATTCAGTCCGGTTCGAATTTGATAGTAAATTTTGCACACGTGGCCGGCTCGCTAACGAGTCGCGCGACGGCACAGTTCGGAGTTTCACGTTAATTTTCGCTTACTTACGACGCACAACGTGCAGCCGCGGGACTCCGTTTGCTATATCGATCAAGCGCTCTCTCTCTCTCTCTCTCTCTCTCTTTCGCAGCGTTCTTCTAACGAGTTACATTAATTATACATAAAGTCGCGCAGCCGTTCTCCGAGCGATTTGTAAAATTTTAATCCGAGCCGCTGGAAGTAGAGCCGAGTTTAAACGCGCTCCTCCGTTTTAATCGTTACCCGCTCCGATTAGTCGTCACTGCAAAACCCGCGTGTGTCGCGAACGTGTCGAGAAACGAGGCTTCGCTCACGATCGAGGCACGGACTTTAGAGTCGATTTTCTCCCTGAAGACGAAATCACGCGCAAGAAAAACCCGACTTTGGCACGAAACATTGAGAGAAAGATCGGTATCTGTAACTGCGATCGTGGAAGAATTATAATCTGGGAAACCATCTTTAATATGTGTTACCATACACTGAGAGGAAAATATAGTTATTTTCGGGGACAACAATCTCCGCTTTCTTTCCATTCCAACCCCAAAAGTAGTCGAGAGAACTATTTTCCTAGTAAACTTTACTATGGTGTTAACGACGATAACCTTACCGTGCACGTTGCTACGATGATTTTTGTGGTTGAGAGAAAGGAAAGGATAAAAGACGAATTTTCCTATTGAACATCGAGAGAGCGTCGGGAGGAGGGTGTTGCAACTTTTATCGCACCGACTGTACTTCCAATTGTTTCCTTCGCGCGGGTGGGCGAAGCTGGTTCCGATGGTTCCGCGATTTTTGCGACGCTGTGCAGAGAAGCGGGCCAATTACGCTCCTGTCGTGTACGCTCGTCGAATCCCAGAAGCAATTTGTAGAGAACGCGATAACGGTACTCGATGATTCGGCGATCGGTAATTAAATCCGGATTCGTCGCGCTCCGCCCGGCGAAACTAGTTTCTTCATCTCCGGGGCACATACCCGGGAGAATTCTCGAGACAAGCCCGCGTCCATCCCCGGCGTTCCGTCCGGTCGAAGTTGGCGCTGGTCCATTGTTTAGCTGAAGGGCGGTTTCTCTCCGCACGAGGACATTCATCGATCTCTCTCTCTCTCTCTTTCTTTTCTCCTTCGTTCGTTCGTTCGTTCGTGTCGCTCGTCGAGATTAAGAACTTCCCTTCTGCAATATGCGTCGTAAGCAATACGAGTCTCTTAAGATTCCGCGCCGCGGAATTTCACCGAGAAACGTGGACAATCCTCCGACGCTCTCGCATAAAAGCGGCTGATATTAAATCTAACGACGATAATTAACATCGACATTCGCGTGCCAGTCACGTATCGCTTCTTTTCGTTGATCCCTTCTACTTCTTAATCCAACCGGGGTCTGTAATGAGAATTTCAAGCGTAAGACTTAAGAAATTGACCGGTCACAGCCGAATCGGTCGAACGGAAGAAAAATCGATTATGATTGCTCAAATCAAAATATCTCAAATCTTACGCCTGCAATTCTCATCAGTATACCCCGCTTTACCGTTCCCGAACTTCATTCGCTCACTTCTTCCACGGCTCTCTTCCTTCTCCTCTCTTTCTCTCCACCTTTAATTTTACCATCACTTTTCCTTATATCCCCTTTCCCTCCTTTTTCCGGCTCTCGTGTATTGTATACTCCGACTTGCTCTCACAGTTTCATTTAACGTGTGCGTTTCTTCAGGAATTTTTCGTTCATTTCGTTGTTCACGGTTGTGGGTATCGTGTGACACAAAGTTCGCTTCGCATCTTCCGCGTCGGAAACGAAGCTACCGGCAGACGACGGCGTTCGAGTGACGCGGGACGAGCGCTCGGCCGCCGTCGGACGGGCCGCAGTAGAACGGGAAGGTAGCGCGCGGCAAGTGGAACTGGTCGATCAGTATCCGGCCGTCGCAGCGACCTTCTTTATCGGCTTTACCGTCTCCGCCGTTGTCACAATACGAGCCGCGTTCGGCTCGTATATCCGCGGAGTAAGAGAGACAATACTCCCGTATCGCGGTACGCGGAGTTACCAGCGGCTAACACCGCGTTAATCTGCTTTCCGCGACCGACAGCGGACGTTGGGGACACGATCGTTCTCATTCCGTCTTTCGTTGCGTCGCGAAGAGGAAAACTCGGCCAGCGCGGCTGATTTTTTCATTGTCCGGCTAAGACGAAAATTCGATCGCGAGAACAGAGATTTCCATCCGGTCGATTGCCCTCGGTTACCTCCAGTTTGTTTCGTCCTTCACACGGAAAGAAAATCTCGGTTTCTGCGACTGAATGGGGAACCGATGGAAATTCGAGGAAGTGGAAATTTGATGATGAGAAATGACATCTCCGTTGACGTACAATTCAGTCATACGCGAAGAATAAATTCGTTTTAAATCAAAAATAGATATTCAGCAAGAATATCATAATCTTTTCGGAGGACTTTTACTCTTGACCTGATTGAATTTATGTCGACGCAAGTATTACTTGAACGCAAGACTTCAAAATTAAAGGACGGTTACGATCTTTCATTTTTTCTATAAGGGAATATTCGCAGAATATTGCGTTGGGAAACTCATCGAGGAAAAGCGCCGAAAGCCCGTGAATCGTACATACCGCGATTGCGAACATTCGCGAGAACATTCAGCTGCATTGAAACTCGCTCGAGACAACTGAGGGCAATTAACCGAATAGAAACCATCTATAGGAATTTTTCTGTTTCCGTACGCCCCCCGGGTAACGGAAAATCCAGTTGCACCGGTGGAATTGTTTTTTCCGCATGCACGGGAAAAAATCCCAGTTCCTGCAGAACTGAATAGGAACCGAATGAAAATTCAGTGACGGCAAATGACGTCTCTGTCACCGCGACCTGTGGACATTCAGCTGAAGCTCGATCGAGGCAAGTATCAACTTGACAATTGGCGGAGCAGAAACCTTTCTACGGGAAACTCTCAGTTCCTACAGTCGAGTTTGGTCCCCATGCAACGACGGAATGGTTTTTCTTCTTTTCGTGAAATACTTCAATTCCCGTAAACGAATGGGGAAATGAATAGATAAGAAGGAGCGGCAAGAAAACTCGGAGAATAATGTCTCTCTCGTATCGCGACTGAGAACATTCGGCTGTGAACGATGATTCAAATGCGTCAACCGGTATGTGTGGGGGTCAAATTGACCCAGACACATGAACAAGCGAATGTTCCTCCGTTTCGCTTTTGTCCGCGGCATTGGCTTTCTCGGTGTCTTCCCTTCGCTATTTGCTCTTGGGTTTAACATGGCAACGTCAATAACACTCGAGCGTCTCACCTGTAAACAGCAGTTGTTTGATTTCTCGGATCATTTTTACCCTCATGAGAGCACATATGTAACTTTCTGTGGTTCAATTCAACGTATTGTTTAACGTAAACATACACACACACACGCATATTTGTGCCACGTTATTTTTATCAAATGATCTGTAGTTAATGTGAGTAACAAACGATTTTGCTTCAAGTCTAAAGCTGTAATATCTTAAGCATTTCTGGATGCTTTGTTTACGAAAATAAGAAAACGAGTAATGAAGGATAAAAATAATAAAAATATTTGTTGATATATATTTTTTTTTTTTTAGATATTTTCGTAACAATCTATTGTAAAAAATTAATTTGCAAGGAGACAAACATATAATAAACTGACGTGATACTATAATGTTAATTTCAGAATTGCTGGTTTTAAACATTCATATGATTTAAGTGATATTCATATATTCTTCACGTTTATACTTTAAATTGAAGTTCAATAATAATTAAAATTTATTTGATCACTTTAAAAGTATCTATATTTACTGCGTAAGTGCAAAAGCTGTGCATTTACTAACCAAATATATCAAGGAATATTAAGAAAAATATAGGTTTCAAATGCTTAAAAATTATTATTTTATACTCGAAGCGTGCTTCGGTTGATAATTATTTATGGACAAAAATAAAACAAAATTGCGTTCGCACATAAAATATGAATAAATTAAAACATTCGTCAAATTGATCTTCACGTGGGCATTTGCGTCGAGGAAAGTCGCTCGCCTACTTACGGACTGAAACCCGGTTGAGACATCAGTCAATCTGACGAAGCAAATTCGACCGAGCGAAAACTATTCTTACAGAAATCTTTTTGTCCCTGCAACCGAGTTTCCCGTCCCTAGGCGACGGGAAATCCAGTTATACGAAACGTAATTGTTTTCTCACCGTGCACCGTCGAATAGTCGTTGTTCGCAACTTCACGACGGGGTCGTGAATAATAAACTCAGGCATATGTAGGGCGCGCATTATAGACGCGTTATTTTCTTCTCCTTCTTCTTTCTTGCGCGATTCGCACGCGGTAGCAACGATGGCGAGTCCCGCTTTCGCCGGACTTCACGGTGACTCGGCGCGATTCAGCGTTTTAAGCGCGGATATAAGTCGTACGTACGCGTGTGCATTGATTTTCCATACGCACATGAGATTCCGCGTGTTGTTCCCGATACTCCCCGATAACCTCGCGAGATCGAAACGGCGGGCCACAAAGCCGCCGCCTTTATTACAGCGTGCGTGACGTCAAGCCACGTGTCCCGGTAATATTTGGACAAGGTGGGGTGGTCGGCCGATATACAGATTCAAAGGCCGCCGACAATGTCGGAAATCACCGTGCGATCCGAATTATTAATACCGGTTGCGTGGGGAAAGCTGATTTACCTGTTGGTTTTCGTAACTCTTTTTCTCGATCCTCGCGAAAATCACCGAGGAGGATACAAGTGTATCTGCTTTTCTCGCGCGATTCACACCCGACGGTTGAAAGGCGGACCGACGAGAGAGAAGCTACACGTGGTCGAAGAACTTGGGAATCCGCCGTGCTTTGTGTAGCTTAAGCTTTAGAATTTACCTCGCGACGGTAGAAGATCTAGAGTTTCGCCGTTGTCCGCTTCTTCGTTATTTTCTTATATCGAAGTACGTAGCCGCTGAAAATACAGAAATGTAATCCCCGAGATCCCGCTTCAATCCTTGCGATTTGTATTAATAGTTCTTACTTGAAACTAGATCTGAGTTTATCGGTGAAATTTTACACGTGACGTCATACTTGTATGCTGGATTCAACCGCACCGAGAGAAGAATATAATTACTTTCGGGGATAACAATGTCCCTTTTTTACAAGATTCAAATTTAACCCTGAATTAAAATCTGACTATCTGGCGATTAGAAACGATTTATAATCGATGCACTGCGCGAAAATTGGAGATTCGATCATTCAAATAGCTCTCTATCCCCGTCCGATCGTTTTTTCCCAGTCGTGCGCTCCAACGCGAAGCGTATTTTCACGCTCACGAGCAGAGAGACGAATTTCAAGACTATTATTGAGAAGATATTCTCTTTGCCGAAGATAACCATTACTTAAAGGAAGAAAAGTAATTTGAACGACGCTTTTATTCTCGGCAGAATATCTCAGCGTTCAGAGACGTTGCAATAATCGCCGGGAGTCTGCGATCGAGTTAATGAGAGAGAACGAGCGGGGGTCGCGCGTTCAAACTCCCAATCGGTGTCTCCGCTCTTCTTTCGATTAAAGAGACCCGTTTCTTTTTCTGTTTCAGGTAAGTGACGGTGCCGCTCTACTAATCCGGTTGCAATTGCGTAGCAAGGTCGCTCGCGTAGCTCGAGTTTACGTAAGTAAAGACGCGCACCGGCGTTGCGCCCGTCGACGCGGCGGATAGCGCGCGCGCGCGCGCGCGCGAGACCGCTGCCGCTGTGCATCTTTTGCATAACAGGATATCAGCACTTAAGTCCACACCATTAGTAACATCTGGCGCGGACTGACAGACGGGCGATCGCGGGCAAGCGATTTTACAACTCTGGATTCGATCCAATTCCGCCTACTTTCGCGCCTCCTCAAACAAACGTTCCTAACGAGCGACGGTTCGTCGCGGCCACCCACGCACTTCTCTCGTGGAAATCGTCGTCGTTGTCGCTCAATCGGCCGTCGATACTCGAAAGAATCGTCGCTCGAGTGACAGGAGAGAAACGTACGATGCATATCCGTGTAGGGACACACAGGGTGTCCCAAATTAATCCCGGTTTCCGTGGGTGTACGAGCAGAACGGATGAAAGTGAACGGGCCATTTTCGGAAAATTCGCAATAGCTGGTGGGGAATCGATTGTTTCGTGTGAGCTTGTGAACGCGCGGGAAATGGTGGACCGGACGTCGCATGAAAGAAAACGGCTCACTTCGGAAGATCTCCCAGCAACGATCAGCGCCAACTGATTTCTACAGGCGGAGTTTATCTCAGACAAAATAATTAATCCCTCTCTAACTATTGCGAATTTCGCAAAATGGCATTTGACTTTTCCGCTCGGTTTCACCCGTTCTACTCGCACACCACGGAAACCGAGACTAGTTCGGGAGATTCTGCATGCTCGGCCTGTTTTACTGGAGATTGGCGAAGTATCAATTTAGGAATTAAAGGGAAATATGACATTATGATCTTTGTAGATGTAATGGTTCCTCTTAATATCTCTATTATTAGCCGGTTTTTGCCGACATTTGTTACAACCCATTTTTTACTCTCGAGCATTTCGAAACGTTCTCAAGGTACACTTTGGCATTTAATTATACGCATTCCTTCATTTTTGTTCAATTTAAGAGTGTTATCACACGAATATATGTGACATTTGAGTGCTTCCTCCGTTATTTAATATTCGGTTGTACGTATTTCGGGTTATGCAAAGTTAAACAATAGTTTAGCATTTTGCAACGTGGCCCCCTGAAAGTGCTGATAATCTTATTTTCCAGCTTTCCACCACGAAGTGGTTATTCGATGAGTTGATTACAAATCCGCGGGGAAATGTAAGCTGTCCGCAGGCTTGTCCTATAAAAAGGCTGTGGTATTAACAATTGAATAGTAGTAATAATCATTAATGGGAAATCGGACTGTCCCAGTATTGAGAATCGGTAATTAATATCGCGGCCTACATTCTGAGCGCGCTTACAACGATGTTAGCGCGCTAACAAGTCAACTTATTAGTAGTTTTGGAATAGGAATTTTGCCGCAAACACGCGTGATCATCGATTTCTTCTGACAAAACACTGTTATCACCCGCGATTAGAACACAAGCGATAATGAGATCGCCCGCGCCTCTTGTCTTATTAGCGTGCTAACATCGTTGTAAGCGCGTTCAGAATACAGTTTTTCGAATCTTGGCCCTTTGCTGTCGTGTATTCCCAATATTCCATCACCAGTGTCAAATCGATATCGGTATCTGATACACCGAGAGGGAAATACAGTTATTCTCGGGGCCAACAATATCCTTTTTTTATTTCAACCACAAAAATAGTAGTAGCAACATGCACGTAAGAGATTATTGTCGCTATGGTAACATTTTTCGAAAAAAAATCATTCTCTCGGCTATTTTTGTGGTTGAATCGAAAAAAAAAAAAAAAGGTTCGTTGTCCCCGAAAATAACTATATTTTCCTCTGAGTGTACACGAAGGAAATATTGTAATGAAAATCACCGCAAAATTTGGCAATGTTCCAATACCGGAATCATAACTGAAACTATGATATGCGTCGCTTTAGCGATGTACTTCGTCGTACGCATCGCTAAGATCACAACATACGTAACGTCAGTCACAATTCCGAGATACAGGAGAACGTGACGAAATTTTATAGTAATTTTCCCAACAATACTCCCTCCGCGCAACCGTCAGGAAAAATCGCCAGCAGTTATATCTTACTTGGATCACTCGTTCGCACGTGTCCCTTCGCGCTTATATCGCGCCGTATTACGCGGCGTGTGTGGAGAATCAATCTTTCCGACGCACGCATACGATATATATCGGGCATTCTCGAAAGGTCGCGTGGTCGATAGCGCGATTCACGGGTAGGGTTCGATAGCGGCCCTGGGAAAATTCAGTCGCACCGAGTATCGTGCGATGCCCCCGCGGCCGTCCACTTGGAAGGCAATAAAAGTCAGCGCGTCGGAGTGCGCGAGTGTTTGCCCAACTATCGTCCGGCCCGATCAAATCTGATTCGCACACAGCGCGCAGGAGCGCGCCTGCCGCGTGTGTGCGTGGGTAGCCGCGTGCGTGTGAGTGGGCGCGCACAACCGGTGGGTAGCAACGCGCGATATCGCGCGAACGCTAAGCCCGGATCTACAATAAGTGCAGTAAACCTTTAGGCGTTTGCTCGAAACACTTAATTGCACATGTCATATACTCAGGGTGTTCGATGAGTCGGCGACTTTGATCAGAAACGCCGGTCAGACCGGAAGTTTCATATTATTCGCGACGCCTCTCGTGTAGTCGCTAGACTCCACTTGCAATTCTAGCGACGGATCGGTCATAAGCTGGTTCTACAATGCAGCCGTAAAGTCGTGGATTCGCCGTAATCGCTGGAAGGGGAAGCGGACCGAACGACCCTGGGCATTGTAGACGGCCCTTAAGGGCAAAAGCAGGACGAACGACACCGGTGGAATATCGAGTGATGCGCGTCCTCGGCAAAACGACGCGAGAAGCGCGTGTTTGCGCGAACATCCCTCCTGTTTGCTTTGTCACCCTCGGAGAGATATTCTAATCGAATTAGATGGCCCAGGCGGCCATCTTCCCGACCGCCTACGCCGAGGCTGCGTCCAGAACGGGTCCTTCGAGGACGGCTCGTTGCGTAAAATCGCATGACCGATCCGGCCGGTATTCGGCCGGCCGCTAATTCGAACGTTTATTTGCGCGGCCACGGCCGATTTGTTGAACAAGCAAAGACCGGCGTTGCGCACGTTCGCACGGGTTCACCTCTCCGCGGGTTACACGTGGTGCACGGACCGGTGCACCGCGTTGTTTCACCGATGATCGCTTTATTTCCGAGGGAGGTTGCGAACAACCTCTGGTGAATCTCTGTCGAGCGTGTTTTCGCGACGGAGGCGCGTGCCCGCCGCTTCTTGCGCAAGCCGGAATCGGAGCGGCGTCTGCGTAGGAATTTCCCCGGTTTTTCCTAGATATACGATTCCCGATTGGAATACCCAAAGTTGTCCCGAAAATAGATTATCCCACTGGCATACCGATCGTGGGAATCCCACGCCGGGGCTCACAAGTCGATGATATCGATTCGATATCGGTGATTTTTCGGACAATTCGATTCGGTAACTACTTTTTTTCCATCGATGCTGAGGATCGACGATTCATTGGCGAGAAATCTGCATGATTTTTTGTCAATATCGTGTCGATGCACAGTCGATAAATCCATATTAAATTCAATAATCCGGCTGTGAAGGCTTTTCTTTTTATATAATTAAGTTCTAAAAGTTAATAACCAAAACGATATTACATTTAATAACGCATACTTACGAAACATTGTGAATCTACTTTTCACGATGATATCGCGATAATTTATAATTTAGATTATTAGTTCTCACAACAGTGTTTCTGAGATTTACCAACACCGTTAGTAATTTTCGCTTCATGATTTCCAAATCGTTACAATACTGTTACGAAAAGTGCATGCTGAATATCCGCTATCTTCGTAATTATACTCTATTAAATGTAATGTCATTTTCATTACTAGCTTTTATAACTTGGTTACGTAGAAAAGTTTCAACAGGATCTGTTTGTGTTTCCCCCCGTATGTTTGAAAGAGCACACATCTCCAACTGGAACGTAAGTAGATTTCCCAAACGGAATCCACAATTGTGGAAAACCGGACCGGGTCTTCGGTCAGTTCTCGAGGAATTTTTATGCGCGGCTCGCGTGAAATCAACACGTGCGGGAAAATCCTGAGCTGAGCGCGCGCGTGTCTTCCGCGTGCCGGAGTAATCCGCATTTTGCGCGAAGACCCGCTAAAAGCGTCGCCTGGATCGCGTTTACTCACCGAGGTATATTTAGCGCGCGCTAAATCCTCCCGGGCGTTGCATTTGCGGATTGTCATTAATCTTGCGCCGTTATTCCCGAGTTCTTTGACAGCCCGAACATGTCCGACGTCGCTGCGTGATCGGCATGTAACGACGCGTCTCTTCGCGCGCGTCAAGTTATATTCTAACGCTGGACGCGAGAGACCGTTTCCGCACGCACGCGGCGAACGAACTAACGACTCAATTTTGCGGAATTGATTTTAAGTAGCAACAATTCTCCTCGCAGCGCGCCGACAGACAATACGTTCCTCGAGAGCGACTGGACGCGCGCTCAGAGGGAATATGAATATCTTGAATAATGGACAATCATCTTTCGTTTCAAAACAAAGTGGCGTCGATAGTTCTTTTCTTACTTCGAAATATTCGAATTCGTTGGAAAAGATACAGATTTTCCGACACGTAGCGATTGTACACGGTGGGAAATTTGACGTGGGAAAAATGTCACGGAAATTATTGTGTTATTTTAACAAGGTGGGAATGTGTTAAATGTGTGCGATTAACGATCGGGCACGAAAAAGTCTCTCACTTTCTGCAACTGAATATGCGGGTCGGATGAAAGCTCGGTGATGAAAAACGATACCTCTGTTATCGCGGCTGAGAACACTCGTGTGAACATTCAGCGGCATTTAAAACTCGGTTGAGTCAACTCCGAGTAATTAACCGTGTAGAAACCCCCTGCAGGCATCTCTCTGTACCTGCAATCGAGTTTCCGACTCGGTCGCCGGGCAACAGAAAATTCAGTTACACTAACGCAGTTGTTCTTCCTGCATATACCGAAAAACGAGTTAGCGACGAGTGAACAACGAAATGCGTTTCGGTTAAGGGAAACGGAATTTCGAATTGTAAGAACGAAATTTCGTCGATGAGAATCAGAAATTTGCTTTCCTTCTGCCGAAGCGAACCAAACCGCGGTTTGATTGTCCACTCAGTCGGATTAATCTAACCGAACTCATTTCCCCGCTTGTTCCCATCTTGTTATTTGTCTTTATAGTAAAAGTGTGACGCGCATGATACAATGCGACCTTTCGCTCATCACGGTAGATCTCGAGCGCGTTTTATGCCGGGCGGCCGGATTTTCCAGTGAAAGTGGTGGGCCATGAGTCAGCCGCAGTGCCATACCGAGGCTGGCTGTCTCTACTGCCGGGCCGGCCGCCCGGCTGGCTGGCCGAAAGGGCGCTACGTATATCTACTTAAACTGGCTGGTCCGCCGGATTTTCAGTTAAGGCGATGTTAAACAGCCCCCGCATTAAATTTTATTATTTACCGAAGATATATTTTCCTATAATTTTACTCAACTATTTAAGCAATAAATGTAACTGAGCGCGAAATTAAAGACAAATGTACATATAATATTACAAACACGGAGGTATTATTTATTTTTTATTTCTCTCATTAATCGTTTTCTTATACGTCAGTTGAGCTAATAGAGGTGCACACATAATCGAGAAAGTAGTGTATAAATATTTAAATATGTTTATATATACAAATGTCGCAGATATTATTACTATTATTATAAATGCTGAGTTTCTTATTGTGATTTTTTTCCAAATTTTCAATAAATTCGTTAAATTCCGCTCCGAGCGGAGCGCGTATATTAGCATAAATAAATAAATAAATTATTAGCACCCACCGAATAAATACTCTTTACTTTGCGGACTTTGTCTCTCAGTGTGAAATCTCAGCTCGTCCGGGGAGTAAAATCGTCGGGATCGACGGAAGATCGGGGCGCGGCGCGCTGTGGCTACGCTCGTGGCAGCTCCGGCGTTTAGCGCGCTCGAAAGAGCTATCGCGAGACAATCGATTCTCGTCCTTCCCGCCGAGGACGGCCCAGCGGCGTTCGACAGTTCCGCTCGCGTCGTCTTCCTGTTTCGTCCTTGTGCGTCCGTACACCCCGTGAACGCTCCCCACGGGCGAAGAGGGACCGTTTGTCCTTGGTAGGTGGCGTGAAAAAGCGGCGGCTTTCCAGCGGTGCTGTCGCGATTCTCGCGAATTATGCGAAACGTCGCGCGCTCGTGCGGTGACGTAACGACGGAGGTGTTCGTGTGATAACACACGTACACCGGGGATGCCATCGACGGGGATTAATTTACACCTTACGCGCGATCCGTCTCGACGACGAAGGAGGAAACTTTATCTCGACGCCGCTTTCGACACGGCAACGCGAAATATTCCGCGCTGAGCAACGACATGTAGTTTCTTCTCTCTCTCTCTCTCTCTCTCTCTCATGCAAGGGGATAGTTTTGAATCAGTTAGCGTTAGAAAGGGCGCCGCATTTCAGAGTGTCAGTTGACCTGCCTAGATAACGGGACTATCGACTGACAAAGCGGAATTACGCATTCGTATTACAGCGGTTGCGTGTTGACCGTTTCGATAAGTTTCGCGCGAGAGGACGGGGTTTTCGAACGCGGCACCGACCACGCCGAAGATCGCCATTGGCTCGCGAACTCATTAACGATTAGTTTTCGAATAACGAGTAAAAGCGGAGCGAAGAGAGACGGACACGGGACTGTGAAAGTTGTTGCAGCGATTAATCGGCCGACAATATCAGTTCGCCGTGTTACGAACGTCTTGTTAGTTTCGAAATAATCGAGCGGAATTATCGAGCGTGTCCAATTGAGCAATCGGACGGAACGAAGCATCGATCGCCGTCACGTATTCGCCGGCGGACTCTCCTCGTAGAAATTGCATTTCATGGGTGTCCAGCTACGAGGTGATAAATTTGTGTTCAACTGGTCGCTATCGGCCGGTAGTGTAACGTTTCTCTAATGATGTAGATAATTAAGTTAGCCGATGGTTAAACAAATGAAATTGCGGGATGAAAAGTCGTGGCCGCCAGGCAGTAACGCTTATTACTTGTACCAACTGGCTACTACGGACAAAAAAAAAATAATTTTTTACGTTCAAATAATTTGCTATAATTTGTTATAAATAAATTCATCGGCACGGCGGATTTTATGCTGCCCCGGCAAAATCTTTAGTGAGTTATTACACGGACGAATTGATTAAGAATACTAATTACCATTTGCTGGATTATTTTGCTTAACCCGCAAGTTATTTCGCTGTGAGGACAAATTAGCGAATCCAAAGAAGGAAAACACTATTTTGTTCTAACAACAAATTGACGTGTTCTAAGGACGAAGCCACTCAGCAGAATAATATTTTCTCTCCCGGCGGCAGAGCTGTTTTTACTCTGATTACGAATAATTCGCTAATTTGGTTACGCCAATTAAATTTTATCGCTATCGCAACGGACATGCAGTAGCAAAAAACGTGAGATGGTTTCGCTACAACAAGCAAAATTATTTTTCTCCGTGTAACTTTTGTAGACTCAGGCCAACTACACTGAGAAACCTACTTAGTTGAATCAACGGAATTCTTGATTGACTTTTGCTGATACGGGCGAACAAACATTTTGATTATGAGAACTAATGATTTGGTTCTTTGAGCGAAAGATTTAGTTCCCTGAATCAACCTTTGGAAGAATCAAACCTAGATTCTTCTAACTAAAATATTTGTTTACCCACATTCATCCGTAAAGAAAACTTTTATTGATTCAATTGAGTTTCTCAATGTAGATACATTTCTATTTCTCTCTTGCTCTCTCTGAAAAAAATTTCGATAATTATTTTTATCTGCTTTCTTTCACATATACATGAATTTATTGGTTGATCTGAATTTAACTCGGATTTATATATAGATTTACTCTGGTATTTAGATTTAGTTTAGTTTTGAGAGTCAAAAATTAACAAATTTACATCTCAATCTTTTCCTTAAGCATGTTTAATTTAAAGTTATTTCTAACCCACTCCGAATAGCGGGTTTTTCATTCTTATTTTTACTTTCCTTGCTTCTGCATAATTATTTTTATTTGTGTAATTTAAAATCAACAGAATGTATTTCTTTACGACTCTACCATGAATCCTGCTGGTTTCTAGACGGCTTGCCCTTCGTATATGTAATAAACACTATCCTCTCTCTCTCTCTCTCTCCGGCCGTTAGAATGATCAAAGCCAAGCCGTCACGCCGCGCTGCGGCCGAGCTGTGCGCGTCGACCTTGCCGGTGTTGACGCTATCGGAACCCGTCGAGTTAGGAAACTGTAGCTGTGTCATTATTCGATCAAGTGTCAAGCAGCCGGTGCCAACGTGAGAGAGAGAGAGAAAGAGAGCCGAGTAGCGTTCGCCTTCATTATTATAACGCTCGCCGCCGATTGTTTTCACAGCGTGCCGCGTCACGCGCGCGCGGGGCGAGGCGGTTTAATTCAGCCGTCGGTTTTTCTCGCGCGCGAGCCTGCTCCGAACACCGGTAACATTCTCTCCGCACACGTGTATACACGACGTACACACACACACACACACAGAGATACACGTACACGCACTCGGTGACGCGGCGCGGGATTGCGCGGCGCCGCGACGCGACTCCCGCGCCGGTGCATCGCGTGACCACCGCGACGCGGCCCGCCAACTTTAGTTGGCGTCGACTCACGTGGACGTGCGGCGGTTTTGCGGAACGCAGGCTCTCTCTTCCGCTCTCTTCTCCCGTCGTGCGTAAGTTCGATCCGTCGTCACCGGCGTCATCCTCGTCGTGCGCCGATCGCGCGATTGTGTTCGAATCCGCCGGCAGCCGTTCGTTTCGCCCGGCGTGTTTCGCGTGGATCGAGTGTCGAGGGGCCAGTTTTCGCCGGTCGACGCCTCGGCTTCTCTTCATCCCGCGGGTACTGTCGCATGCAACGACGACGACTATCGATTGTTCCCGGAGCGGCTACGCGCGGCAACTCCCGCGGACGTTTCGCGGCCACGCGCTCAGGAGGTCCACCTCGCTCGTCCCGGAGCTCCGGACAAGTCTCAGAGCGCGTGCCCGTTCCGGAAGTTCGGCCTGCGCACCCCGAACGACGCGTCGAATCGCCCCCGTCGTCGCCGATCCCGCGTGACGTCTGTCAAATCTCATCGCGTGCCACTTTCACCGCTCCTCCAGAATAGTTCGCGACTGTTTCATGATTTATCGATGAATTACCCGCCTTGGTGATATTTTCTTCATCCCTTTCTCTCTTTCTCTCTCTCTCTCTCTCGTGAGCGTTTCGATTCGGCAGATTTCATTCTGACGTTACTTCGAAGCTACTAAAAACGCGATATTTCGATTATTTAATTCGCGAGGAGTATTCCGAGCGATTTATTTTGATGCCATGGAACAGTGAAAATTATAAACAGCGGGAATTTAAGGCATGTTTGTGGTAAAAGGTGGGAATGAATTATCAGGGTCAGAATTGTCATTTCGCTATCTTAGCTCTCGATACCCAAATAGCGCATGAAACTTTAAAACGGCCGCGATAGCGTCGTCGCAGCCTAAACCGCAGTATTTTTGTCTAGCACAGCTGTCCGCCGCATTCTGACGTTTTGACGAAGCTGTAGCGGCGAAAGTGGAACAACATTTTTCAGCTTTGCAAACGATGTCGCAGCTATTTGGCTGTGTAATAATATTTCGCTGTTGAATCTGTCTCAGCCACGTTACAGCAGTGGCGGTCGGAATGAAGATAAGTGAACTAATAAACGGAGAATGTTTCTCATACGTAAATTCATATCCAAGTGGAAGTTAAATATGAATTCTGAAATTGCGTGAAAATACTGAGAAGATAATCGAAGAGATAGTTTTTTGATTTAACTGTGATCGGACAGCTCGGAATCTTTCATTTACCTTACTAAATTTAAACCGAATTTATGGATTAATTAATTATTGTAAATTATTACACCGTACTTTATAACGTACATCTAAGTATACTCCAATGCGGATGCAAATTCATAACTGCACAAATTCTTAAGTAATCATTTTAGAGCTGCGCGAATGAACACGTGAATACGCTCGACCATCACTGATACATATTAAATTTAACGTAAGATCGATACCCTTTGTTTTCCGTTATGACGTAAAATCGTTACTCTTTGTTTTCGTTATGACGTACAAATTACAGCTATTCACTTCACGAATATAACAAAATGGCTGGCTTTGATTTTTATAATTGCACGGAGAAGAAGATTAACAGCAATAGCTAAATTACAGTTGTAATATACGGACAGCTAATATTTAAGCGGTGTGAGCGATTTTAATCGCTGCCGTAGCAAATTCTTTCGTCGCAGCGGCATGCGTACTATCGCAAGTGTCAATTTAGCTGCTGATGTTAATCTCTTTTTTTCCCATGATGCTTTTCTAATTAAAATCGATAAGACAGCTGTGGCTGAATTTGGGCTTTTTTATCAGCCGTTACGGCGCTTTTACAGTTAAAAGTCCAGCAAAACAACGTTTGCGGCCAAATAGCTGCAACTCAGACTAGACGTTAGCCGCATTTTTGCTGTCTCAGCGGCTAAAATCAGACCGTGTTATTCGGGTATGTTGTTGTCTCAATTCCCGCTGTATTGTAGAATTCAAAATTTAACGCACCGTCAAAATTTCGATTCGGGTAAAAAGCGATTGCGCGACCGTCGAGCGAAACGGCTTCGCAAAACGATTCGATCCGGTTTGAAGATCCTCCAATGAGACGCTCGATGTAGGATCGATTTCGAAATTATTCTTCCATACCTTCTTCGCGCGTTTACAGGCGAACGCGAGACGCGAAAGGTTTCCCCCGAAAGCGCGCTCGGGCGGACAATTAATAAGACACGCCGACGCATCGCCGGCGCGTTGCGAAGCGGTGAAACCGCTATCGCGCCGTCGGGGAATAATATTTCCGCGACGGCCGGATCGACTTCGTTTTCTGCGCCACATTGTACGTGTGCATGCGACCCGCGTAAATAATTTAAACGGCTATAGTATCGGTAACGAGGCTCCCAGTTTCGCCGTCTCCGTTCTCCCCGTCACATTTCTACGACACTTTTCGCCCCCTCTTTCTCTCTCCCCCTCCCTCTCTCTCTCTCTCTCTCTCTCTATTCATGCAGTCATAAAGCTCGCTCGTGCGCAACGCCTCGCGTTTCCTCATTAACATATGTCACTTTTATCGACACGATAAATAGAACCGGCTGGCTCTTTCCAGAAATGTGAAAACATAATCATTTGCGCGAGCTCTCGCCGCTTAAAATTCATCAAACGTCTTCGTGGGTTTCGGTTTGTCGATCGATTTAAGATCGATCAGAAAATTCCCGGCGTTTGCGCGCATGAGGCGCCGCGATATCACTCCCCCCCTCCCCCCNTCTACGTTAATTCGTCGGAACGACTCGGCAACACGCGCCAGGAAGTCCGGCATGGCGGTCGTGCGCGACGTTGTCGTTGTCGACAGGTCGTTAGATTCACTTGAAAATTCTATATTGCCAGCGAGGCGCTTATTTCATTGACCGGACGACGAGGCGAGTAATCAGCGCCGATACGCGTCGCTGACGCACGCGCGCGCGTATTCACGCACGCTGCTCTTCCCCTCGCGGCCGGTCACACCGACGGTGAGAAGAAATGTTCGCAACTATAATCGCACAAGTGAGAGAATTATAATCGGAAGAAGCATTTCTCGAATAAAAGTGTCGCCACTGCTATATTTTTCCAATTAAAACTCGAAGTAGATATAGTTGCGGGAGGAAATGATCGTTATTTCGGTGGAATTTCTGTCGGTGCGGTGACGTTGATTGTGAGGTACAGAATATAACGGTGGAGTTTTAGTTTGTATTTCATCGTTTCTAAACGTTACACGCAATTCGGCGCAAGAAGTGAAGGGACTGATAAGTACTGTTCACTGAGAGAAAAAGATATAGTCATTTCCGGGTGCAACGTTATCTTTCTTTTTTCTACTTCTTTCTTTTTGCTACTTCTATTTTAGTCACACTAAAATAGTAGTAGCAACATGCACGTAAGGTTATTATTGTCAGTGACAATTATTAGAAAAATAGCGAAGCGAACTGTTTTTCTGGTTAAAATGAAGAAAGGATATTGTTGTCCCCGAAAGTAACTATATTTCTCTCTCAATGTCCGGTGGCAATATGGCTGTCTTAAAGTCATGATATGCGGAACGGTGAGCAAGTAAAACCAGATTTTGGAAACATATATGTGGGAGAATGGGAGAAAAATGTTTATTACTTGTAACTATAATTGCTTAAACGAATAAATCATAATTCGTTCACTTATGCAATTATAATTACAATAGGAGAATAATTTCTCTAGTAAGCGTTACTACAGATAGAAAATTATCATTCTAAAATTATCACTTTCCTTTTTTTAAGTAATAGTTATCTTCGACGCACAGAGAATATTTTCTTGATACACAATAGTCTTGAAATGCTCAACACAGATTTGAGAAAAGCTCATTTTACCACGTACTCACAAGAAGAATTTATCCTTTTCTCGAGAATATGATAAAGCTTGATCGGGAAAAAATTAAATTCGACCAATTTAAATGATCGATCCGATTTTTGAATTAATTTAATATTCTCGATCGAAGTACCGAAGAATTCAGAAAATATTTTAAATAAATTCGATATTTATGACGAACTTGCGATGTACTTGCGGATGTGTAAATTTGCGAGATACTTGAAACAAGTAACATTTATTTGAACGCAACATGTACTTTTCCGAGTGTATAAACTCGATGGTAACAACTTTACATGCATATTGTTACTACTATCTTTCGGTTTACAATCAGAAGAAGATACAGCTGAGTTGCCGGAAATGAGTATAATTTTAACGACGGGACTCCTCTCGGTACGATTTCCGTCTCCCATCGCTCTCCGCCTCCGTCTCTCGTATCCGCTTCGTCGATTCCGATCCTCCTCGTCGTCCATCGATCCTCCTCGTGGTCGTCGATCAACCTCGCGGAAACCGTCCCGGGTGCGTCGTTTTTCCGCGATAACACGTCGCCTGACATACCCGAGGCGCTTGTTGCGCGTCTCGCTCCGCTTCGAGAACTCGCCAATAGCCGGTCGTCCACTCAGCGTCCCGAGTCGAGTAATCGTACGACGATCGGCTGGGAGTACTTGTTGAGTCCCCGGGGTCACCCCCGATGGCTCCAATTTTCCTAATGGACTCTATCGACCTACCGACGTGGCCCGCCGCGGTGTTCTGCAGCCAGCCAGCCGTTCACTTTCGCTCGTCGTATGATTTTTGGCACGAACGCAAGTATTCCGGCGCGGGGACGCCCGGAACAAAAAGTCCCATCGCAAATTTTCACTCAACCCGATGGGAAACTTTGCCGAAGAGTCAGCCGAAACTGCGTTTGTGTCGGTCTCGTTATCGTTATTATCTGTTTCGATGAAAGAGAGAAAGAGAGAGAGAGAGAGAGAGGATCCGCTTTAAATTTGCACACACTAATTGCATATACCGAGAAATTATAGTTATTTTTGACCTCAACTATACCCTTTTTATCTCAACTATACGGAGGAAAGGCTAGATTTAAGCAAATAATGATTCCAGTGCTTTTTGGTAAATTTTTATTGGGTTACGTAAATTTTACATGTATCAAGTAAATATTTCATTTGGATAATTTATTTGGAAAATATCTTATTCAGATTAAATAAATATTTCTTGATCCAAGCAGAACTTTTCTAGAGAATATTATATTTAATCGGAGTAATTTGGCAATTATTTATTTGTGTAAATCTAATATTTTTTTTTTCAACGCACACAGAAGCAGTAGGTAGCGATATGCATGTAAGGTTATTATCACTGCTACCACTGAAGTAACACTCGCTAGAAAAATGTTTCATCTGAGTCTAATTCTTTTATTATGATGATAATATAGTTGCAAATGTCAAATATGTTTTTTTCTTCGGTATAGGAAAAATGTACCTTTCAACCTTTTACGCTCCAAACACCAACTTGGTGGGTTCTGAAAACGTCGGAAATTTCACTCTAGATTCGTCTCAACTCACAATCGTCAGTAACAATAAAGCCGTGGCGAATTTTACTAAAAATTACCAACCGTAGCCGATCGTAGGCGGATGGATTCTTTTCGCTCGATTTGATGGTATTTACGAATTAAATTCGTCGATGTTGCGGAAAAATCCGCGGAGTGCTAACGGTTGATTCCCGTTGGATAAATTTGACAGACCAGCGCGTACAGCACGAATTTGTGGAGCTCGTTGTTAAACATTTCCCGCCGCCGAGCGCGTCGTTTTCATTTGTCCTTCCTCTCTTCTTCCTCTTTTTTTTTTACCTTTCTTGTAATCGGCGCTTAATTAAATACGCCGTCGAACGCATTCTGCATTAATTTTATTAGAGGAACAATCGCGGCTCGCGGAACACAATTCTCGGCTACGCCGTCGCGGTCGCTTTATATCGCTTTATATACGCAATGACGTCATCGGTCTATGTACGAGTCACGGTCGGTCGCAGTTAAACAAAGAATCGCTACCGGCCGAGGTTAATTACTTCGCTTTCAGCCGACTTTCTGTTTAACACGAAAACCACGATCATTACAAAGGCATCGAGTTACATTAAACCTTTCTCCGCTCGCGCGAGCGACTTTGTAGTGACGTGAACTTTTATCATCGACCGCACACGGAAACGGTTTATTCTCGCGTACATGCGCCCGTAAATAACAGTGCACTCGCGTTTATCGGTAACATTGCGATTAGATAATGACGCAATAATAACGAACAACTAAGTAATGGTCGGCTTTGCACGACGGCCAGCCGACTACTTCTTCTTAGCACTTTAACGGCCTTGTGGACAAATTTTCAATTCCCGTTTCCCTTGACAACTGGATTAAAGCCTAATTAAAAAAAGGAACGTCCTCCTTGTATACGGGAAAAATGCTGTTGTATCAGTAGAATCAGCCAACTATGTCGTAATTGGAGTAAATCTTCTTGATTCAGTTACGATGTTAAACTGACGCTCGAGTTATTGAAATAATATGTCAGTATCAATAATATCGCAATTATATCGATATTATTATGTATTACATTGATATTATATTTATATAAACAGCGTTCTCTTCCCATGTGTGTGAAAATCTTTCTTTATATAAAGCACCAAAACTGACATAAGTACGGTAAACCGGGACATTTTCCGAAATAGTTATCCGCGAGGAAATATGTATCCATTTTCGTGAGACTATCATATATTTTGACAGAGAAATGTCGTTGCTTCGCATTCGTGCGCATAAATCTGAATGTTACACTTTCACGAAGGCTTTCGAGCCCACAAACAAGACGTTGCGTCAAATATTCCGATGCTTTTTCTCTACCTACAATATTACATAATTACGAACGATTGTCAACGACAAATACTTCTTTGTAAAGCGGTAACCGTTGGATGGAATGAAGTCGTGTATGCCGTGACGGTCGTTAAAATGTTAAAATGATCGTCATTACGCTTGCGGGGGATCTTTCCCATGGCGAGATGCTATTCTGTGCCATATGTCGCGAAATGTCTCCGAATGTTCGCCGGTTCGTAGAATAACGATTGAAGTGAGAACATCGCGCATTGTTCTGTAATCTTATGGTTAACATTCTATTAACGGACCATTTAACATTAACCCCCCCCCCCCCCCCGNCCCCCCGAGGGACGAGGTTGAATATTCACGAATATAAATTCTAAGGGTCGAGAATGGAACACGACAAGAGAGAGAGAGAGCGAGAGAGAAAGAGATTCGCTTATGGTTACAACGTGGTAGAGAAACGTATATAGTCGCTCACGCGCGCGAAGCATTTGCACCGCCTGTGCCTCCGGCACGCATAATTGTTAATTTATGAGGAAACTATGTGACGTTCGCGGATAGAATTTTGCGTCGCACATTACGCGGTGTACAAACGCGCGTAACTCTCGGCGCACACATACACACGCTGCCGAGAGGAGGCGTTATTGAATAACGCGATTTCGAGAAGCGCTTCTTGAAAATCTCGCGAATCGGAATCTCACGAATCGGAAACGAGTGGCAACGCTAATTATTACATTCATAGATACGACAAGCGCTCGATAAATTAGACAGGATCGTATCTTGACGCTCGTAAGACGAGTTTTTTACTCGCGATAACGGTCGCCTTGATTCGATCTTTTTCCACTCGCTTGATCGGCCGGGCGAAATTCGCGCTCTCGCGAGTCTCGTTATTAATAGAAGCCCGAAGGAATAATGTCGGCGCGCGCGACACTTCTGTCGCGTCCCGCCGATGCAGCGGGACAGACAGAGGGAAAAAGGTTTCTTTAGCATTTCTATTTATTTAACGGAAATTCGTTGTTACAGAAGCAACGTATATCAGTGCGAAATGTTATTCGCTCGGGTAAACATTTGTCTCATTCGAGAAGATCCTGTTATTTAACAGAAAGAACGTTATTGTCTGAGATAATATCTTTTAACCAAATATTATTTCGTTACAATATGTGAAAGGAAAATCATTTCTTTACGAGAAAATTGTCTTTCGTTTCGAACAAATCTTTTTGTGAAGATACATATTTGTCGAAGAGTCTAACAATCGTGCTTATTGATCGAAACGGTCAGTTTCTTTGGAGCCAATAATGAAATTCGTTTGGATTCGATGAACATTTATTGAATTTGAAGAAATCTTTTCCTCGGTGTGCTACGTTTCGCGCTTGAGGAAGAAATACTTACTACTCCGTAACGAGAGAATCGGCTATTTTTAATCCCGAAACCACCTTTACTCGGTAAGTCCTTATCCTCTCTCTCTCTCTCTCTCTCTTTCTCTCTTTCGCGCGCCCTGCGTATAAACGATCGCTTTTGTCGCCCTCGGACGCGTAGTTTCAGCTGGCGATTATTCGCGCGCAACATCTGCGCTTTTGTGATTTTTCAAAGAGACCAGCGCGCGAGCGCGGATATACATTTCCGTCCGCGCTTGTCGCTTGTGGCTGTCGGCAACTTTTGAACAATAAATATTGTACTCGAACGATATTGGCTCGCTCTCGTAATGAGCAGCGCGCGCGAATCAATTTAAATGACGTCGGATTATTGCGCTGTCAGCTTCGTTCGACGCCCACGTGACAGTTTCTCGCGGTGTGTAAAGCTCATCGTCGCTCGTCCTATTTCTTGCCGCTCGCGTCTTCTTCCACCGACGCTGTTAGTGCGTCGTCGGTGCGAAGAGATATCGCGCGTTCAGCTTAGCAAAAAGGTAAAGGAGAAGCGCGCTCTGCCCCGACAGATCTCGACAGATCTTTTTACCTGAGATTGTTGCTTTCCTCAGACGTGCGAAACGTTCGTCGGACATTACATGAAAGGACAAACGATTCCGCTGGCGCAACTGAATTTTCCGTTGCCCGACCGGGCGATTATTCGGTTACAAGAACAGAAAGAATTGTTGGAAGAAAGATTCCTGCAAAAGTTTTTATACGGAGGGAAAGATTTCTTTGAATTCAGCGGTTGACTTGGGTTTTTTTTTTTTTTTTATATAAGTAACATAATTTTAATGGCAAATATTATTTGGTTTCAATGAAAATGTTGTTTCGCTAGAGCAAACCATATTGTTGGATGGAGAAAACAGTATTATTTCGAGGAAATATGTAATATTTGGTTTTTCGATAAAAAGAATTTATTTCATTGTATATTAAAAATTGTTACACCTGCTTGCGGACAGAAATTGCCACTTCAGCTTCACTTATTGTGAAGACAACTTTGTACTTCACAGCCGAACACATAAATACTGGAATCCATCATTGTTTTTCTAAGAATTTGTTGAAGCTTGCACTGCAGATAGATTTAAAAATACATTTGAAAATATCACCTAATTATTGGCTCAATTAGAAAACGATTGTTCATTCGGGAGCTGAGATATGCGCAATGAAGATGATACTTTTTCTAATGTATTCCTTGAGTTTAATATTCTATTCTCAACTGTTAATTTCTTCTAAACCGCATGTAGGATTTTAATGAAAATCTACTGGGATATTAAAAATTAATATATAAGCATTAAAAATTTCAGAATTATCGACTATTTTGTTTTGAAAATATAGCTATAGGAAATGTTCATAAGAAATTTACAATTTTCAGTGATACCCGCGACATATACATATTTAAATATTTACGCATATTTAAATATTTACATATCATTTTCTATCATGCGCGCGCCTCTATTAGTTCAACTGGCGCATAAATGAAGCATTAATAAGAAAAATAAGAAATCGGTAATATCCCCACGTTTTTGTAATACTGTGTGTATATTTATTTTGATTTCGCTCAAAATTCACATTTATTGCTTAGAGAGTTACACAAATTTATAGGAAAGCATTTTTCCGGTAAATAATAAACTCATACAGACGTGCCTTAATATCGGCTGAAAAACCGTTCCGGCTGTCCAACAAAATCTTTCTTTCCCACGTGCGATATGACACGAACTACTTTAATGCAGCTGAACGTTCGTACGAATGTTCTCGGTCGGTAACAGAGACATCATTTCTCGTCACCGGGTTTTCACCTGGTCTCTCTGTTCAGTTGCGGCGGCCGACTTTTCTTTCCCGCGCGCGAGACGGTGGTCTCAATTTCATTTTTCCAAAAATACAGTTTTCACGCGGTCGAATATATTACACGTTGTTCTCGGGTTTTGTTTACGCTCGTGCGTGTAAAGTGTGTTTATTTTGGGCCTACGCTTGGCACAACCGCGCCGTCCGAATTTATTTAACGCGGGGAGGGTTGCGAACGCTAACATTCCAACGCCGAGGAGGGATTTCATAGTGAAGGGAAGTCTTTTATTGCGTTTCGTTCCGTGTAAATCGTCGTGTTTATCACGTTTCTTTGAACATCACCGTTAACGGTTAATTAAAACGCCCGTGACTCGATCAGTTTCAACCGGACAGATCCAGATTGTATTCTAATTACCTCCCTCCTCCTCCCTTCTCTTTTGCCTTTGTCATCGCGCTTGATGAGACGGGAAGGTTTTTTTTTCTCCTTCTGGAGGATCGAACGGCGTCGTTAGAGCTCGCTTTAAAAACGAGCGCGATCAATTGCGACGCAACGACGGTGGATCGGGCGAATCGCGGAATTACGTAAACGGGGAAGCGACGTTAGACGGGAGACGGAGGGAACGCGGGACACACGGAGAGCGAAGGTGCGGACTGTTTTCAGTTTCCCGATGCCGTTGAAGGAAATTGAATCGCCGCGTCTCGCCGAGCACCGAAGTAGCGAGGGACTCCCCGCTCCCCGGTAGGGAAGCGGAGGGGGAGGGGGGCCGATCCCCGAAGGAAATCTGTAAGTTCAATCAGGATGGACTGCGCGTGCACGTGATGTATTTGGCGAGCTCCATCGGCGCGAGTTCGCCGCGCCTCGTGGACGGGAAGTTTCGCTGAGGAAAAAAGAGGAGAGAAACACGACTGGCCTCCTCCTCCACCTCCCCTTTCCCTCCCCCGGCCGTTTATGATACACCCGAGCCGAATAACCGCGCGGATTTTCGCCCCCGCGACGAGATGAAGTTCTCACGTGAGAGACTCGAGAAGCGAGCCGACGACGACGACGAGGACGGCAACGATCAAGACGACGAGCCTTTCTCGAGTCCGCCGAAAAGTCCGGCCGTCTCGAGTTATCGATCTTGAGACGCGGGGCGTGCAGTGAGAGCGTAATTTCGCGCGAGGCCGCGCCGGTAATCATCGGCTCGCCGTGCTGCGTCGATGAGAGATACTATCGGTGAAAGAAACGCGGCAAGATGATCGCAGTGTCGCTTTTCATCTGGACGATAACCAGATCGAGGGACCGGACGGAGATCGCACCGGAGAGCAGGCGAGATTCTCGACGGGACTCGCTGTACAGGGACAGTCGGGACAACCGCGCGGATTCCAGGCGGAATTCCAGGGAAACGGCGACGATCGGGTTAGCCATCGTCGACCGGAGGCGGCATCGTCCTCGACGGCACTCGCGTCGTTATTACGTCGACCGTAACAAGAGGTGAGTGCGCGCGCGACCATACCGCACCGGTCGCGAGGAGAGACTCGAGATATGAAACTTTTCTCGGGACTTCATCGGAATTCCGGTCCGATTCTTCTTTCCAAAATAATTGCGGATTTCTGGCTGGGAAAGGGGGAGAAGGGGGTCAGTAAGGCCGTTTTTGTGTCCCCTTCCGATCTCCATTGAAGAATATTTTTTTTTGTATTCTACGATCATTAGAAATGTCCGAAATAATCGTTAGATGAGAAGAAACTCGATCCATAAAGACATAGTTAATTATTATTATCTTGATACATTATCTAGATACTTATTATGATCTGGATTATCTTGATATGATATCTAAGCCTTTTTCATGATTAATAAGTGAATTCAAATAATAGCGTTCTTTCTGTCGAGTAATCGAGTTTTCTTGAATGAGACGATAAGATTTCCACCCAAACAAATAATATTTCGTATATGTTTCTGTGAAACAAATTTTAGTCAAATAAATAGGAATAATAAATCTAAAGAAACCTTTTTTATGACTAATAAGTGAATTCAAATAATAGCGTTCTTTCTGTTGAATAATCGAATTTTCTTGAATGAGACGATAAGATATCCACTCAAACAAATAATATTTCGTATATGTTTCTGTGAAACAAATTTTAGTCAAATAAATAGGAATACCAAATCTAAAGGAACCTTTTTCCCCGTGCAAGTACGTATACGCTTTGCGCGTATCGAGTAACATGAAGTCAAATTGTCACTCGATTCTAGCAATGACAATTGTATGAAGCAAGCTGCGGCGTAGAAGCAATCGGCATCACGGAAAATAAGCTTCATTTCATGTTCATGTTTGTAATAAGAATATTTGAAATCAGATTCCTCATTAATATCGTAATGAAATAACCTACTTCGGGCCTACTCTGGGCATTCTAATCGGGATGTGTGCTGTATATCTGGGAAAATCTGGGAAAATTTCGACGTGTCTGGAACATCCTCTGCCGAATCGATGGTCGGCGAGATCGAAGGACGGTAATAACGCGGGCGTTAAATCGCGTGCAATCACGCCCGGCTATTTCGAGTGGGGAAACGCGATGATATCTCGCGCGACTTAGCGATACTTTACTCTCTGCACTTCATCTCGTCTGCTCCCACGCAACTCACGCAAAATGTCGCAGCCGATTAATAGAGAGGAGTGCGATCGGCCCTCCTCGCTACGTTATGAAGCGGACTTATTGAGATAAGCCGTAGCCGCTTAATACCGCTTCATCAAGATCGTATCCGCCGAGGTTTATTAAATCCGATCCCCCTTTTACTCGAACGCTAATGTAATCAATGGGTTCTCGCGGCCGCGCGTGAGAGAGCTCGCCGGTTACACGATGAAAGTCGATTACCGCCTGCTGCCCCCTAGACTTGCCGGCGAGAAACGTTATCGTGAAATAGTGCGTGGATACTGGCGAGTTACTTGCCGATTTTTAGTGAACAGTATTGGATGTCGATATCGATTTCATGCTGCTGGAATATCAAGATGGCAGCAATGGACTCGAAAGACAGTAACTGTAAAATAAAGTACCGTAACTGAATCGATTCTCAGTATTGCTCGGTGAAAGTACCTAAAAATTACCGATTCCTAGTAATGATTATTACTACTTCTCTCTCTCTCTCTCTCTTTCTCTGTGCAACTGTTAATACCACAATTCACGGCGATGTCGACAATGTCGATCGAACGTTATCGCGTGATTTTTTTATCGTCGCGCCCCGCGATCGCGTATTCGGCTTAATTGTAATTCTTATCGGACGCAGAGAGAGAGAGAGAGAGAGAGGGAGGATATACGTATCGATAAACGACTTCCGTACGATTTGTACGCTTAATAGCACAGCCGTGGTCGTGAAGAGAGAGAAAGGGAGCGCGACTTCATCACAGCGCAAGACGCTCTCGGCGCACCCAGCTTGATAAGGAAAGTTTTATCGAGATCCAACTTTGCCAAGTATCGCCAGACCCGGCGCGTTTTTCATCGAACGGCTTTTTCAGCGAGCGAGGAGGAGCCGTTATATTTGCATACTCGATCGTCAATATATTCTGGATTATCGTCTCGGAAGCATCGATTCCACCGCAAAAACCGGATCCCGCGCTCGATCTACGCGAGATCGTTTGCATAATATTGTATTTGCGTAAACGCTGCTGCGCGAACTACATCGACTGTCCTTTCCTCTCCCCTCTCTTTCTCTCTCTCTTTCTCTTTTTCCACAACGTTCTCGCGTATTGTACGTGGCGAGCGAGGAGCGAGTTCTTGACACAAATCTGGCGACCCTGAAGGGTACGTAGGTGATAAACACCCTTAACAACCGCACGGCACGCTAACTCTTGCGGGATCGATACTACGGCGCTCGCTCTTAAACCGCGGGCGGGCTCGCGCGTGAAAATCAGCGAGACGATCGTCGGAGCATTCGTATTCCCCGGGTATCCCGGGATCCCCGGTCGGGGGTTTTCTTTCCCGGCCCGGCGAACCGCCGTGAGTCGATTTCCGCGACGATGCGCGACGTGACGCGCCTAAAGTGCGCGCACGTTCGAATTACTCGCGTGCCATCGAGGATCCACGTGGAGCTACGACGGCAGGCTGCGACGCGCCGGCGAGATCGCATTAATTGGCGGCACGTCCGAAGACGTCGGAGGCGCGCATACCTTCGTGCGCGGAGCAGGACGACGGACGTAGTACGGTTTAATATGGCTCGATACTCGTTAACGTACGCGATATCGGCCGAATAGCGTCCGGATGAAATATCGTCGACGCGAGAGAACAAGCAGACCCCGACTCGTCGGAATTGCACGCCGCTTCGACGATCTTAAGACAGTTCCGGCGTGATACGGTAATTTTTTAAGGACTCGTTGAAACTCCCACTATATGCGCTCAAATATGACCTAATTATCGGCGCAGTTGGAAGACGATCGACCATTCACTGTGTCGTAGAATTAATCATTTATTACGGAGGCAGAATTTCCACTCGGAGCGCTCTCCGACGAACCGAACCGCCCTTCGTCGGCATGCGCTCGATCCCCGGCTCTTTCCCTCTCGTCGTCCTGGCCGAGCCTTGTCCAAATCCCGATCCTTTCCTCAACCTGATAAGACACTCGGCATACTTGCTCATCCGCCGGCGAGTTCTCGAGCGTGAGTGTCCTCCACGGCCTTTGATCGACGGGTGATCGAGGAACCCGCGCCGTCCATGGACTTTCCCTTCTTGTTATTCCTTTTTATTATCTCGGGCAAGATCTGACCTTTTAAAATCGACGACGTGGCGCGCCGGTTGAGGCCCTCTTCCATTTCCTCGTGTTTTCATTTCACACGCCGAAGACCCGGCCTTAATGCGAACTCGAACGACGGGGAAAGCGGATTTCTTCGATAAATGTCTCTTTTTCTCACCACCCCGTCCTTCTCTCTCTCTCTCTCTCTCTCTCCTTCTTCCTCTTTTCTTTGCTACATCGAAGGTTCCGCCGGTGGAAAATCGCACGGATACGCACGGTCGATCGCAGCTCTATCCGTCGTCCTACGCCATCTATCACTGTCGAATCCCCCCTTCCCTTCCCCCGAAGGGGGTCCCCCTTTTGTCCCTAAACGCGCCGTATATATACATATATCACAATCCGGGGAATGCCAATTCGAGATTTCCATGCAAACGAAATGATCGTCGTTGCATCCGCGCGTAAACAGTCCGGCGCGGATCGATGGCGGGCACGAAGGCGCGAATGTGCAATCGTGATTGCATCTCGTTCCCACGTCACGCATAATAACGACTTCAATCAGTGTAACGTGGCACCACCGAGACGATTCGGCCGGGAAGAGGAAAAGAGAGAGAGAGAGAGAGGGGAAGGAAATATACATGCAAGGCGCGTATCGCCCGCGAATTTTTCAAGCGCCCGCCGGGGGAGCAACTCGCGCGTGCTCTCACCGCTTCGTCGAGAGAGGAAGAAAGAAAGAGGGAAAAGGGAGAGAGAGAAAGAATGAGAAAAGGGAAAATAGAGAACACGCGGTACACGTTTGAAAGGGTTGATGATTACGTAAAAAAAACAAGTTCCCTCTTCTGCGTCTCCGCCCTTCTCGTAAAAGTTTTCAAATGGCTGTGCGCGTGTGCACGTACACACACACGCGCGCGTGTCTCTGTGTCCGGCACGGCGATGGAAGAGCCGAATGGAAGCTAACTGAATTAAAAAAGAAGCGCTCTTTCGCTCTCTCTCTCTCTCTCTTTCTACGTGGGAGAAGGGAAAAAATAACGCGCGAACATATCGGACGTGGTCGTGCCGTGAATTAAATTTTAAACAATTCGGAGCGCGCGATAAACGTTGATAAATTTTAACCGAGCGTAACGACCAGCGTACGAATTTCTCGTGTTTTAAATAATAAATAAAAAATTAATAGACGTAGAGAGAGAGAGAGAGAGAGAGAGAGAGAGAGCAGCGTTATACTGTCTGCGAAAAAAACATGAAATTTGCAGGCAGATAGCGTGATATTACAGCTGCGCGGTAAAAAACATTTTGTACTTGTATTAACCCATTTCGGATTGAGCTGCGGAAATATTGGGATCCATGAAATCTAAATATCATGATATCCAAGTACCGTTTCAGGGTAATTGGGAAGAAAATCTAAAATCGGAATTTTCCGACTACTCGTTTCCCCCGAAAAAAACTAGTCGGAACTTCTACCTTGAGTAATATCTGGCGTACGTCTCGTATAATCGTTATTGCAATGTAAATCATCATTATTGACGACTCAAACTTTTGGCAACGATGCTTCAACATTGTTTCTTCAATTTTTAATTTTTTACCATTTTTAATTAATTAGTTAAAAAAGTGAGGCGATGAATTAAAAAGGCGATGAATTAAAAAGGTGTGTTTTACGAAGTTATTTTCCACCCCATTTATCGCCGGGGGATTGATGCGTGGTGGCTAGGTGAAATTATTTTCTGAAAGGCAAAAGTCCAAACTATATTTCAATAATAAGATCTAGGCCAGAATTTGTCTTTGTCACAGATAAAAAAATTCTTGAAGATGGGTAAATTTGCCGTTCCTGTATAGGAGGAAGATAATAGGTTGAGATCAGTCCTTGTTAAAATTTTCGTGTTAAATTTTTAACATATTCGTGTGTTAATTTAACATATCGTGTTTTATGTTATCGCAACGTTTTCATATCGATATTCGACGTGTATAAAATATTAAAATAATATATTTTATACTTTAACGTCGATTGACGATATTTAATTTTGCGCTAATTTTTGACATAATAATAATCGTGCGATCTTTCAACATATTCGCCTTGTGTGAAAAAATTCACACCAAACTTCGAGCGGACCGTAGTTTGGGATACGTGAAATATATTAAATTTAACATAAAATTTTTTACCGTGTACTTTGCGGACCCGCCATCTCCGCCGCACAGATATGGCACGGTCTTCTCCTTTCTCATCCTCGCCGCTTCCTCATCGCCGCAATATTTCGTTAAGACCGATGAAAGTTACGCTCACGCTCCCGTATAAATATCCGGCTGAACTTTCGTTCGTATTAAATTAAACGCGCCGAGCGCGCGCGCGCGCGCGCGACCGGTGTTAATAAAACTCGTGCGAAGCCGCGCTTCGCCGCGGCGATTTACACAAAACTGAGAGAACGAAGGATACGCGCCGCACGCGCGTACTTTTTGACACGTTTACAAGATAAGTGTGAGAGTTACAGCGCGCCCGGGCGCAGCTGCAGTTTATTGGTCGTAACGCCCGGCTCGCTTGCATACGAACCAATCGTTATTTCGGTAGTTACCGTCCGGTACGGAGCCCGTTAAAAATTCCGCGCCGACGTCGATTTTTCCTCCCCCCCCCCCCCCCCCCCCNTCCCCCCGGGCGCCGGCCTTATCGAAAATATCCCGAGTAGAGTGAAGGAGCGAAGCCGCGAGGCGTCCGTGAGGGGGACGTTTATTGCGACACGGACGAGCCGGCTTCCTCCGTCGGCATATTTGGTAAAGCTTGCGCTTTTGCACCGATCCGAAAATACACCTTGAGGTCACGAGTGATCCTTCGCGTGAACTAGCCCGTTGACCGCCAAGGATAAGCGGTGAGTCGCGGGTTTATCCTCCGGGTTTGCGATGTGACGGTTAACTTTCCATTACGCTATATAAATTTCACAAGGTTACACGCATTCGGAAAAAATCCCACGAAAATTATAGTCGTTCTCGGCAACTCAACTATATTATCTTTCGGTTTTAACCTAGAAAAATAGTAATAGTAGTATGCGTGCAAAGTCACTGTCAGTGATGCTGTAATAACGCTTGCTAGAAAAATAGTTTTCTTGACTATAATTTCACACACGTATATATAATTTTTTTTTTTTTCAAGCTTGCAGCGAGAAAATGTATTTATTTGACATTTGTTTGTGTTCATTATTCATGTCGGATACAAACGTTATTTCACGCAGGAATAAACCTCATTTTTGCGAAATAAATCTTACATCCCCCACAAATAAATGTTTAAGTGCTTCTTTTCCAATATGATTCAATTTGCTCACCTGCTGTGTATGTCATGACTTTAAGGCAACAATGTTGCCATCGGACAGTCTTTCTGAAGCTGTTATCAGTCTCGATCGCTTACGTCAAATCGCCTATATTATTAAAGACAATGAAATGTTTGTAAACTTAAATTTGGATTGATTTAAATCCCACGATCGAAGTCTGACGTTTTCCCGTTGTGTCATTTTTTAGAAGCGGACAAATAAAATAGGGGTTATAGAGGGTTAACGAGCGAACAGTGTGAGGAATTGATTCAATCTGCGCCGATTGAATCGACGCGAGATGCGACTCGAGAGCGACGTAAGAAGAAGACGTTCGGCAGACGAGATCGATTCGATCCCAACGCGATTCGCTCGCAAAACAGCAAACGTTCCACTTCCACTCTCGCAATGCGCGCAATTAGCAGTGTCTTCGGGCCGGTCTTGAATGAATCGTTGCTTCAGCCCAGACGCGTCGCCTCATCGCATCCTCGGTCGAGTTTCCGTTTCTCCAGTAATGACATTGTTATCGACTCGTTACGACATTTCTGTGTCTCTATTACGCGCCGCGCTTTTTACCGCCGCGTTGTGTAATTCATTTCATGGCTAATTAGTTGCACAATCCCGCGTAGATCGCAATTTAATGACGCGGCGATTTCCTACGTGACAAGCTCCGCTCGGCTTTCTACTCCTCCTCCTTCCAATTGAGTTGATTCTTCACAATTCACATACGCACACACACATACACACAAACACAAGTCAATAAAATATAAATCACGGCTGCTATTAACATCGATTTATTACATTTTCCCGCCGCGATCTGCTCATCTTTATTCGACGATTCGCTCGCCGGATAGCGTTATAAAAGTCGTAGGACGTAAAAGTCATTATTGAAAACAACTGATAACTGTCACGTATATTGCCGGTATCTTTTACAACAGCGTTTATCAGTTTCGATTTATTACATCTTCGCTCTGCTAATCCCTCGATTGCGCGGTATCCGGGTTTTTTACTCAACTGTCCGAGTGATAACGTTAGTCCCCGTCTATGACAAGCGTTTTAAGCTCGAAGCTTTAAGAAACTGACCAGTCAAATATTCTCCTCACATTCGAGCGTGATCGGTCAATTTCTTAAGTCTCGAAGCTTGAAACACCTATTGCAGGCTCACAGCAGTCACAAAAGATGTGAACATTGTCATTAAACGCAACCGATAGTTGCGACGTGTCGCCGATATCCTCTGTAGCAGCGCTTCTAAAATCTAGCGTCGCACAATGACGTTTCCGCAGAAGCTCTCTTCCTACGTCACATTCGGCCTGACGGCACAATTCAACCTCCGAACGCGCCGGATAATCGAGAGACCGTCCATATTATTCTTTTATCCCGCCTGATAATCCGTTTATTCCGGCGACAATGTCGACACAGATGAAATCGTGTATTGTTCCGTCCTTCGTATTCATTTTTCGAGTGCTGTCCATCGTAACGGAGTGCCGAGAGCCCCTCCCCCCCTCCTTCTCTTCTTCCTCACTCGTTATTTTGCGCGAGTGCAAATTAAAATCTCTTATAATTATTTCCCAAGGGAACGCACGAAGAAATCTACGGATTGGACGCGTCCCGCGTGCCGTTAAGAAAGAGCGTTAATCGAATAAGCGCGAAGCCCGCGACACGTGCGGCGGCTGCACCTTGTCATAATTTGCGAAAACATTCACGCGACGTCACGGATGTCACGTAATATGTCACGGGCTCTCGGAGAAAGCCGGCAAACCCGCGGGATCCCCGGCGAGATCTTCCGTCCCCCTGCTGTCTGAATAGAAAGGGAACCCCCCTCCGTTATATTACTCGGGGAGAAACAACAGGGATGAGATCCCATCGTTCATTTAACGAGCCTCGCTTCGACGGAATTTCAATTCAAGGATCAGCCGGCACGGCTGTTTCAAATTAAACAATGAGAGCTCTCGAGAGCGCCGGTGGAGGAGAAGGGGAAGTCCGATCGAATGTTTGCCGAGAGACAAAATTACTCGGAATCGTTCGAGGTGTATTTATATAAAGAGATGTAGGAGGTATAAGATGTGGAGAGATATGTTTGGTATCTGTGACTGTAATAATGTAACTATAAATCGTGGTGAAATAACTGTGGTCGGGAGAACCGTTTCTTTAGTACACTGAAAGGAAAGTGTTTACATTCGTGTAAATAATAAAGTGTTGCGTTCATGTAATGTGTATTGAGTAGTATCAGAATAATTATTTTAATTGGATTAAGGAAATATTACTGAATGTGGAACATCGAAGGAGAAAAAGTGTCGTACATTGAGGGGAGTTCCACTAAAATTATAGTCGTTTCCGGCCTCAATTATATTTTCTTTCCAGTTACAATCAAAAAATAATAATACACGGATAAAAAAGTGTCAGGTTCAAGTAAATAATTATTCAATTAGCCAACTTTTACTTGGATCAAATAATATTAATTTCATTCAAGTAAAATATTTTCCAAGTGAATGATCCAAAGAAAATACGTATGTTTACTTGATCGAGTAAAATTCATTTAATCCAAATGAAAATTCGATCCAGAATATTGGAGTAATTATTTACTTAAATCTAGTACTTTCTTCTTCTGTGCAGCAATATCGCAAGGTGTTTATCATCGACACTGTACCAACACTTATCAAAACAATGGTTACCCTCATAATTCTTATATTCTTCTTTACAATGGTAAGACACAATTCTTTCACTTATGCGATTATAGTTATAATTATACAAATGTCAAAAATGTTTTTCGGTGCGTTCAAGTAACATTTCTTTAATTCGAATAAAACAACTGTCCCAACACTCCTTGGCAAGTACCAACACGAATTTAACTTCTTGTTTCCTTCAGTGTGAATGTCACTATACTGCATATTACTATTTTCATAATTTTTATAATTAAAATCAAGAAGACAACTATAGTTGTGGTCGAAAGTACTATGACATCTATCTGCGGCTTCGGAGGGGAGAACGAGGAGGGGGCGTGAGAGGAGAGAAGTGGGGGAAGGATGGAAAAAAAAAGAGAGAGAAAGAAAGAAAGAAAGAAAGTAAGATCTCCTATCGTCGTCTTCGTCGTCGTCGGCGGAGAAACGAAGGAGGGATGCAGGACAACCGATTTTTCTCGAACGACCGCAGACTTTGAAGCATGATGCGCAGCTCTATACCGGGTATAAGCAACAGACTCTCGGCATGGGCGAGCCAGTTCGCGCCCGGCACGCGAGCGACGAGGTTCGCACTCCCTCTCCCCCCCCCCTCCCTCTCTACTTCGCGAAGTAAGATCGCGCACAACCCTCCGACGAAGGTTGTATCGACGTTTCGCGACGTTCGCTCCGGCCTTGGGACGCGACATTATCCATCATCGTCGGGACGATACGCGAGCGGGTGCCGTGTGAACGTACGTCGTACCACTCGCGATTCCTCCCCCCTCCCTCGTTTAGTTCGCGATTAGCCGGGGATGTACTTCGCGAGACCTTTGACGTTCGCTCGCACGTGACACGTGTCGCGCTTATAAAGTTCAAGCGCTCGATGATTTGATGATATTTTATACGCTTCGGTAGTGCGCGAGGAACTCCCTCGGCGGACCACGCGCCGGGAAGGTGATAAAGTGATAAGTCCAGCTGGCGGCTCGCGATCGAATGTCTGTGAGAGAGAGAGAGAGAGAGAAAGAGGAAAGAGAGACTCCGGACGGAATTCCGAGCGGGATAATCGCCGCGAGTGTATGCGGACCGCGAGTGCACGTGCGTCGAGGTTATTAGAAAGGGGAGGGGAGGGGTAATTTTCTACGAGAAATGCGCGCTCTTCGTTGAGAAAAGGAGAGAATATCCAATATCTTCCGGTAGAGAGTAACCGCGGGCGCGTGCTTTAATATCGCGCTGTTAAACGCAGCCGCCGTAGATCGGCGGAACTTGGGAAATTTCATTTCTTTTGGCTCGAAAGCGGAAGGGAAAGAGCGAGCGAGACAGAGAGAGAGAGAGAGAGAGAGAGCGTATCGGCGGGGAAATAATGAAAAATATCTCGCGGCGCGCGCGTTCGAGTATCAATAGCTCACTCGCAGCGCCGGAAAGGAGGGCAATTTTTTTCTCCCGTTACCGAAATCGACCCGGATCGTCCCCCCTCTCACCCCGGGGGTTATATCCATCGTCGGTCTCTCTCGCACGTCCATTCGAATATCCGCGACGAGCCGAGCTGCGTTCGTCGCGGCGGGCTCGCCCGTCGGATTTTTGCCGACCACGCCGGTTTCCGAGTTGCGAAACGCCCGTAACGATTCTGAACGGCGGCCGAGCGATTTACGCTTTACGGTTATTGCATTTTGCAGCAAGCGAGTAATATCGCGGCCGTGCTAAAAATACCGAATTCTCCGTCGCGCGTGTCGCGGAAAGGAAGGCCGCCGGATTTAGGATTCGTGCGTGCGCGCGAATTAATGCCTTGGCAAAACGGCGGTAAACGCAGGAAACGCGAGAGAAGGAGGACGGGAGGAAGTCCCCGCCGGTGACGTTAATCCCTGTAAGTCGATTTCGCGTCGTCGTGGTCGTCGGTCCGCGGATATCCGTGTCAGACTTGGCCGTGCACGTCGAATTCGAGGGCTCGTTGAATTAGCACGCACTGCGCCGCGCAGCCGCGAAACATCTAACGAACTTATCGGCGAGAGAAGCGTAATTAAGCGCGGTGAATCAGTTACAATATTGACGAGTATCGGCTAGGGGATTCTTCGTCGTGTCGCTCATTGTCTTCTTTCATTACGAGACCTCGCTCCAGTGTTCCTCCGATTATCAGCCGTGAAGCGTGAATCACGGCGCACAGCGGCCTGGAAGCAGAAGCTCTCGGCCAAAACTCGGTGTGGTCCTTAGTAATAATGTGGTAATGACTAGTAATGATCTTTTGCGTGGAGAAAATATCGCTAAAAGAGAAAAGTAACGATTTGTAAATGATTCGAGATTTATCTTTTTTTTTTTTTTNTTTCTCATGAATAGTTGTTTTTCTTAAATATGCTCTTCTTTCGTTCTTATATTCTTGAATAGGAAAGGAATTTATATCATTTTGGATTTTATATTATTTAATATTTTTATTTTCTTACGTGGAAAAGCGCAAAGTGAATGTAACAGATTTTAATAATGTAAATGTCGACGATTTATTACGCATTTGGATTCTTTTACAGAAACTTTCAGAAACTCTTAAAACTTTTCCTGAATTATTCGCAAGAAAAAGTAAACACTCCCATTGTAAGGATTATTGCTGATATTGATCGCTATTATTGTTACGCTTATTTCAATGACAAATCTAGATATTATCTTCAGAAATAAGAAAAGCGTAACTAAATGTCGCATTACTTATCTTATCGTGGCGTGTTCTTTTAATGTGTTAAATATATAGGGTGTTTTATATTGGCATAATTTCAGAAATGAACTTAGGACACAAAAGTAACATAAAAAGTTCACGTAAAACGCAGTTCACGTAAACATTTGTCTTATCTGACTTATTTTCGGCTTACAGGCGTTTTCATGTTTCACTAATTCTCGTTACAAACTGAGCTAGCGTCCTCACACATTTCTGTCTTTAAGGAAGTGTTCAAAAAGTGACCACACCTTGAATTTGAAGACAACCTTCTTAACGTTTTATCATTGGTCTTCGAATAGTTCAAATATTCCGAGTATTTTTCTGATTCGCTGATTTGAATCTTCTTCAATACGTTGGCGAAGCACATCAACGTTGTCTGTCATATTATAAACCATAGATTTCACGTGACCCCACGTATAAAAATTCGATGGATTTGAGTCTGGCGACTTAACAATAACAACAATTAACAAATCTAACATTAATGAAGAATCAATGAAATAGGAAAATGTGCAACTTGGAAATGAACTTTTCGTGTTATCTTTGTGCCGTGAATTCATTTTTAGAATGGTGCGCGTATTATGAACCACTCTGTACATAATGCTGCCATTCCATTTGAGATAATACAATACGTAGCACAATTTCGACAGTGTAACAGATTTGACTAAAAGTTACTTTTGAATGAACGATATTCTTAGCATTGCATTTACCGATGAGGAATGATCGAAGAATAATAAACGATAATAATTTATGATTATTATTAAATAATAATGGCTCTATTTTTGGCTCTGCTTTTAAAAAGAGGAAGAAATTATTTATGAACGGGTAAAAGCCTAAACACTAGCGTCCTGGCCATTTGAATATTAATACAGTTAATATTAATATTATTGATAGAAAAATTCCTGTTCCTCGAAAAATTAACGATTGACTATTAGACATGATAAAACATTTATATCAACTTTAAGTGAAACTCGAGAAAACATATTTCGGCCAAGAAATATCTATCTTAGACCACTGTGCGGCGGATTGTCGACGTATGATTGATGTAATCGTTCGTTACGCCTTGCGAAAGTGAGCGGAGTCGGCTTCTCGCTTCTTCTTCTTCTTCTTGCAACTGATCGACGAGAAACAGATTAGGAATTTCAACGAGCCGGACTCTTCGGCACTATCGCGTGCATCACGAATCACGCCAAGGGTGGCTCATTTCGTTGTCTCTTGGCACCGCTGAAATTTCGATCGCTCCATATCTCGGCCGTGAAATAGGTGCGAGCGATTAATTTCGCGACCTTCTCTTCGCCTCTGATGCCGCTCCAAATTTACTTCGGGCAAGGCGTGCCGTCTTGTTCCCGTGATGCGCATCATCGAGTGAGCATCTCCGGCGCGCTATTTCGGTGTGCTTCCTCCTCGTCCTTCCCGGGCTCCGTCATTCGTCATTTTATCGGAAATGCGCGCTGATCGCGTCAACTACGTCCACGTTAATTAGTCGCGTATCACATTAACGACGGAGATTTTCCTTCGTGGAAACGCGGCAGCTAATCGACCCCGCCTTTATGCGGTAATTGCAGGCGCGGCTTTGAAAAAAGACGCGCGTCAGCGTTCTCATTAGGGGATAATATGAGTGCCGTTACGCGGACGATAAGAAATCTCGTTTCACGTAAGACATTTTCAATACATATTAGCGAGTAAAACTTTGTTCCCGGCTCGGGGGGAATATGGCGATGTAAAAGGGCGGGGCGGCGGCGATAAATCGATTACCGAGACGCGAGCAGAGAAGTGCTCGATATTATCCGCGTCTCAAGTTAACTCACTTTTTCCTCCCCCCCCCTGCCGATTTTTCATCCCCTTTCATCCTCTCGCGAGTCGCATCTCCTCTAAGAGAGGAGGTAACTAAAACGAATCCCAGTATTCGATTAACGGAGGCCCCCCGTTGGACACATCGGCTTTTAACGAATCCAAGATAAAAATAACGAATTGAAACGGTCGCGACGGTAATCGAGTTGCCGTGCATCAGTCGGCCCGCACAGAGAATTTCTCGAGATCTAATTGGCAAATATCATATTGCGTATAATCAATTATATTTCTACGTTTAGTAAATATTTGCCAAGGAGTATTTAAGTAACCATTTTACCCGTGTTAAAGTAACATAAAATCTCAGTAGGCCGTTTTTGCCACGAAATCCGAATTTATGCTGCGTGTATGGGAAAATTAGGGAAAATTTTTGTGCGAGCGGGATTCGCATAATAATAACTGCGCTTTCGTTCGGCGGAAAACCCGTTGACGACGATTAGACGTTCATCTTCCGCGAACCATTAAGAGAGAGAGAGAGAGAGACAGACAGACAGAAAGATCAACTTTGTCGCCGAGAACTTGCTTATAAGTTGCTCCGGCAAATTAATCGTCCGGCGAGACGCCAACCGCGTAACAAACTGTCGCCGACTTCAAAGATAACGTCGCCTGGTCTCTCTCTGCGTGTTCTCATTACGGCAACTTTACAGATTCCATTAAGACCTGCGCCGCCTCTCGGTGTTCTCCACGCTTCATGAATGATGCATTCCCACTTTTGACATTACGTTCGTTTCTCCCTCCACTCCTTTCTCTCTCTCTCTCTCTCTCTACTCGACGAAACGTCAAGGGGAAGAATGGCAATATCGGTGACCGTTCGCTTCTGACTTCTCCGAGCCCTCCGGCGGGATGGGAAGCAATCTTTCCGAATAGTCCGCTGGTGGTCGGCGGCTCTTTGCCACCTGGCGAGCCGCTGTAGACTTTTTCAAATTGGCTGGAAAACGAGACGGAAATTTGTACGACTCGTGGACTCGTGACGCGCGACGATACTCGAGTGTCCGAATGTCACGTGGCTTAAAGAGCCTCAGCCCCCACGCGGAAAACGCGACAATCAAAGGAAAGCTCTCGGATTCCTCGTTGTAATACACCCCGCGTGTATTTGTTTAACAAAAAGCGTCGGGAAAGCTCTCTCATTCGGATACACGATAAATCGGAAGCGTCGCCCTCCCCTGCCAGCCCCTCCGGCCCGGCGAAACGATTGCACGTGCAGCGCAACAAAGGCCGGGCGCTCTCGCAAAACTCGCGCCACTAAATTGTCGAGTTGCGCGAAACATTGGAATATATGTGGAATATACAGGGTGTCCCAGTAATAGCGGTATACGATCGAAAAGAGGAATGATTCCTCGTGAAAATATGAAGATCGAAAATGCGGAATAAAAAAGATGTTTCTTTTTATACGAGGCTTCCGAGAGAGTCGACTTTGAAAGTTAGTCAAATACGCGTGCACTTAGTTAAGACGTCGGATTTTAACACAGAGCGTATCCTCATTTGTACGTGTTTAGAAATAATATCAGTGTAATAGTGTGACATATGCTTTATCACCATACCGTTCTCGATGCATATCCGTATATTCTTGGTTAATATATCTTGCCTTTGTGACAAGTTGATAGAAATTGATGTTGAAGTCGAAAGATAGATAATGAGGCAACAGATCATGAACAGATTATTGTATCAAGTACGTCGTATACAATCGAAATCCCTTCAGCCACGTCTTAATTAACTGTACGCGTGCACGGAGAGCGATAATTTGCTGGCATAGCGAATTTTACGCTGTCGCAGCAAAATCTGTCAGTTACTATGCGGGCGGTAAAACGATTTGTTAAGAGTACTAATTGCTGTTTGCTGAATTATTTGCCTGAACTTATTAACTTTCACTTATGTAAACTTTTACTTATATAACAAAGCTTATCAACCATTACTTATGTAACGAAATACCTTGCTATAAGAACAAATTAATAAATAGATAGGAAAGCGTTATTTTATCTTAACAGCAACTAAACGTGGACAACAAATTTATTCGCGGCCGAATTTCTCTACCCTGGCGACAAAACTGCTTTCTGCTCTAATTGCTGATAATTCCGCTAATTTGGTTATGCCGACGAAATTTGATCGCTGTCGCAACGAATGTGCGGTAGCAACGACGGTTAGTAGCTGCAACAGCGAAATTATTTCTTTTTCGTGTATTCGATTTCAAAGTTGATTTTCTTAAAAATAAAGCCCCGTAAAAACTTTCCTACATTTTTGCTCATTTTTTCGAGAGGAATTATCCCTTTTCCATGATTACCGGACCACTCTGTATGTGTGTGTACATACTATACACATATATATATTCTCGCCGACGTTATCTCGCGGCAACACAGATATAATAATACACGAGACCCGTTCTCTCTCTCTCTCTCTTTCTTCCTCCCTCACATGAAACTGCGATTCCGCCGCTACATTGCCGCACGCACGATGGGCCGTCGAGCATCATTCATAACGTCGACTATTATTCACCCAGACCCGTGTTCCGAACTCTCTTTTATCGATAAAAGCACCTCAAAAGTGGCTTCTCGGCCAATCGGCTGATTCCTGAGTCACTTTCGCAGTCACTTTTATCAATAAAAAAGAATTAAAAATGCCTCAGTACCTGAGTATATCCGATATGCAATAGCGAGCAACGTCGCGAAGAGGTCGGCCGGCGAGAAGACGCGTTTCTCACGAGCGGGAGGCAGCGAGTCGCACGAACGTCGTGACTCCGAGGGCGTTCCCGGGTGAGGACGGCGTCCACGTGGTAATCGATCGCGCGAGAGAGCGACCGGTGACAGCGGCAATCCGGCGGAAATCCGGCGGATAAAGCGGGCGCGATCGTAAACGTCACGCGAGCGAGCGAGCGTCGAACGAGTCGAATTCGTTTGCGCGTCGTAATCCGCTGACGACCGGTGCGACTGGAAGCCGCAGCGAGAGCCGAAAAACGAGGTGGAGAAGCGCGGAAAAACGGATTCGAACGAGACGAGAGAGAATCGAGCACTCGAGATCGTCGATAAGGACGAAACAAGCCGGGCTCTCAGATGATAGTTGGACGAGCGAGAACTTATAAATACCAGACGGAGGGAAGCTGCGCCGTATCGGACGTGTCTCAAGATGAACGAGTACGCCCTTTTTATATCCCACGAGGTCTCGCCGAGGCTGGCGCGAAGGGACTCGGGAACCATGCGAGTCACCCTTCCGTTGACCTCCTTCAGGAGGCACAGCGGATGTGTCTCCACGCTCTCACGTGCCAAGCCGCACCCGAAATTGCTCTACGTCGCAGTGCCGTAAGTTCCCTCCGATTGTTCCACTCCGGCCTTCGGCGATTAAAGACGGAGGCCTAGTCTCTCTCCGTCGCGAAGAACCAGTCACGCCTCTCCCGGAGCGCGATTTTCCCGCCGATATCGGGAGTACCCGTAATCATCAGCTTCCGGGACTTTTATTCTCGTCAGTTTCTATTCGAGCTGCATGGTATAAATGAACATTTCTCCCTCCGTCCTGGGACCGCGTTGAGGGGATGTCAAAGTCGATGACGAACATGATAAGTGTCGATTGTGGAGAGGCGATCTGTGAAATGTTATGTTATGTTAACACTCACACTATCACGCTACTTTTTTTGGTGCCTCGCTTAGAATAAATCATGCTGTTCGATGCAAGAAACGATTTATTATTTCGAGGGAAAGTTGTTGAATATTTTTTTATACAATGGTGTTGCTTTCTTCTCAAAAGTAATTTCTCGCTTGTGACAATTATTGTAATGTTTGGGTGAAAGTGTAAGGAAAACGTGATTATTGAAACATGTTATGTGAAAGCCGAGCTTTAATGCGAGCTTTACTGCGCTATTTGTAGAAAAGTTATTCAATTTGTTGTATCGTAAAAATAAGAGCTTTGTCTATTTAAATTTTTTTCTATACGATTTCCGACCTTGAAATATGTTTCATTTTGAAAGATGATTACTTACGATATTCTTGATATGTCATTCGGTGTCGGTCGGATACGTTTCTAGGCGGGTTTAAATTTAGCATCTTTGTTATTCATACCTCAATCCGGACGTGCATCGAGGTATCGTCGATACCTCGTTTCGAAGGTATCATAAGGTGTTCCGCCTTGCAGAAAAGATGCATTAGGAAATGAGGAAATAATTGATGGCGTTTGATAATCCGGCAATCACGGTTATGCGGATACTGTATAAAGCAGACATTACCTTAATGCAATTATCCTAATGCACGCGCGCGCGATTATACGGACCCGCTGAATTCGTCCGATATTAGAGAACACTGTGTAAAATTAATACTCCAATATTTAGAAAGAAAAATAAATTTTTCATATTTGATGTGCTCATTTGATTGCTCATCGTTTGCACGCGTTTGCATATTTCGAGTTTTTATTTGCATACCTTCGAAGTTATTTGAGAAAAAAGTTTGGGGGGCCAACTACACAGTAGTCCCCCCCCCCTTCGGTCCAAATTTCTTAAATTTTGTTCTTATCGCGCGTAATTATTATTACACGTCATAATGCACAAAATATTATTTATGTTAGAAATAAAAAAATTTCATTTGAAATGTGTATCATTTTTATTTGAAAAATAATGTTAATGTAATTATGTAAATATTGTTATAAATATATGCCGTTCACATAATTATATTCATAACGTATACAGCACACTTTTAATCAGGATTGAGAAGAGTTACATTGAATCAATTAACAACTCATTACAGCATAATTTGTTCGATGAGGTAAGGGTTGCGTTTGAAACGAAATTTTGTTCGTTTAAATAAAATCTCATTGGTACACAGAAAAAATTGATACCAATTCAAGACTCATATTCTCGTACTTTCAAGCAAGAATATATAAATCTTACATAAAGATAAAATTTCCTCTTGCACGGAGAAATCCTATATAATTCCGTTAAAAATATGTTCATGTTATTAAAGAATAATTTTCATGAATTGGGAAGCAAAGATATTAGATAGAAGAAACAATATCTTCAAACTAAGAACGGTAGGAGTTTGAAGATATCGTCCTCTCTATATCCAATATTCCCTTCCCTATTTGTAAAAATTATTCTTAAATGGCAAGAATATGATATTTTTAGTGAAACTATATAATTTTCTTATAAAGAAATTATTTGTTTCATCTTACATATTTGACCAAGTAATATTTTATTTGATTAAAAGATATTTCAAATAATAGCGTTTTTTTCTGTTAAATAATAGAGTCTTCTCGAAGGAAGCAATAAAATTTTCACTGTAATAAATAATATTTCGTATATGTTATGTCTATGAGACAAATTTTGTAAGGAAACCTTCTAAACAAAGTCAAATAAATAAAAATACTAAATTTAAAGGAACCTTTTCCTCTGTGCAGTGTTGCTTGAGCCAGACACACGAGCGAATCCCCAGGATATTGCATTTAAATAAACATACTCGCCAAAGACCAAGATAGCTATCAGGGGAGAAATATTCGTGTATCTCAAACCATCTCGGATGGTTTCAAGCGCATACGATGCAAACGTTTGAAGAAGGAGCGATCTTCTGCACGTCCCGAACGTCTACAGCGCTCAGAGTTCACCCCGTCGACGTAGCTTCATCTCGCTGATCGCCGGTTACGTCCAGAATCTTGTCCTTTGAGACACGAGACTCGCGCATAATTTTGGAAGCACTCAAATCCGCGCTGCCCGATATGTTATATTCACCGGCCGAGGGCGAATCGGGCAAACCGCGAAATTGCTCGTTCGCCGCTGCCCAGCCGCGGTGAAACGCAGCGGGAAATGAACTCCGCGCCGGAATCGATCGGCACCAAACCGTTCGACGATCACCCGGGCGATCGGGAAGCGACTCTGTAAGCTTCTCCATCGATGACGTATGAAATTTCAAGGTAAAGAGATACTCTTTAGTTAGTCCACGTGGTAAGGAAACGAGGTGAACAGAGGCGAACTGAGCAAAGTTTCTTCGGAGCCGGTGATGAAGTTTGTTTGGATGCGGTAAAATTGATGAAATTTGGAGAAATCTTTTTCTCACTGTCGACACATCCGACGACACGGGGTGGTTGCGTGGCCGGTAATTAACGATTAAGTGTGCGTGAACGCACACTTCCGGCGAGAATTGACCGGAGCCAATTAGAAGTTTCGACGGAACCCCAATCGACGGCCTCCCCTCTCACTCTCTCTCTCTCTCTTTCTCTCCCGGGCGGCTGCTGAATTGCCGTTGAAACCGCCCACGTCGCGAGATGTGTGATTAATCGTTAGCAGCTTGCAACCAATTAATGCCCGGCGACGTTCGCCGAGGTGTCGGCGTCGTTAACGACGCGTGCGATCGATTCCGGAGACGCCGGTAAACATGCGTCGTCGCTCGTTTTATTAACGCCGACCGGCGAATTACGCGTTATTGAGCAACGATCTTCGCGTATCCGGCGTCGCTTGGCTGTGCGATTGGGAATACGGTTTAATTAATTCCGAGTTGAGTCGAGCCGCGCGAGCTGCCGCGTGGTTGCCGCGCGTCGAATAAATGCGGTTGAATTATGCACCAGCTTTTAATGAGCCGATGCCGGCTCTTCTGCACGCTGAAAAGTCGTCGGTGGGGAAAAAAGGTTAAATACCCGGCGTCCTCCGGAGATTTAATAAATGACGCTCGTCGCATCGGAGATTAATGGCGAGCCCGGCGAGAACTGGCGGATCGGTTCACGTACGTGACGTCTATTAAAATTGCGCGCCGAATTCGATCGATCGGCGACACGCATGAACGCACAACGCCGGCCGCGGTGTTCCCGACTGATAAACGAGCGCGGGTTTCGTCGTCGGGTCAATATTAGACGTGCAAATTAAATCGCACTAATTCGGCGCCCTTTCTTCATGAAATTCCACGTTTACTTGCAAAAAGTCCAGTTTAACGTTCGACAATAATTTCCATCGCGTTTTCCACGACTCTACTCCATCTATCGGGCAGACGATGAGTACGGAAAACACTCGCCGGTTTTGACTCGATGAAAATGCTTTTTCGGAAAAACTCCTCAACCGCATTTTAAAATGCGTGTCCGCCAGATAATGTTGAGGCGATCGAAGTAAGTGGTAATCCGAGCTGGTGAATAAGCCGCATGAGAGAGAATTTCCCAGCTCAAGGTATTGATGAGATCCTTCGTCCTTTTTTGCAGTATGTGACCGCGCGTTATCGTGCGGCAGAATCACCTGCCTAGTTCCATCGCCGGTAAAAGGTCTTTTCACAAGTTTTATGGGTCACAGCACCTTCACCCAGAGCGGAAGAAATCATTTCGGTAGACTGAGCGGCATTTTTATTCAATTGGAATGCGGAAAGGATGCAGGGTGCCTCAGATGCTTCTTTTCGAACAACCTCGTGATAACTAACGTTTCCTGAGATTATATCGGCAGGGTCAACTATTATAGTGTTTCTTAAAGCTTAAGGCTGGCACTTTAAGCTGCACTGTTAAGCTGTACGTACCTCGTGGTATCTTTACATCCGAGGCACGTACCTTGGAATTTCCCTCGTAATTACGCGGGGCTTTTATTTCAACTCGCACCTCCAACTTTGGCGACACGTAGATAACAGTGTAGGATGGAACTTTATCTTTTTCAAAATCACTTTGAACTGGCTCACCCGAGATCTCCTCTCAATATCATCTTCATGTGTTTAATGCATTCACTGCCACGTGTACTGTTTTCGATGCACCCTGAACTCGATGTCCATGCTGACCGATATTTTTTTTGTCATTAAGAGACAAAATGTAGTAAAATAATTTGTTTTATCATCCATTCGTACTTTGTTATCCCGTTCGGAGCACTTTTAAAGTGAACCGATTTCGATGCACGCTTCATGAGTGTTCGTTTGTTATAAAATATTAGGAATTCGGGTGTCAAAAATGCTAAAGCTAAAACAAAACGGGTAACATTTTGTTGTGACTGCTTCAATAAACCATACTTATGTTTCGATTGTTTCGATAAAATATATCGTACCATTCGATTATGAACGCAAAAAAATGTTCAAGAGGTTATATTTTATTTGTCTCAAATAAGCTATGGTTTCTTTAATGTGTTCGGTTTTATTCTACAATATCTTCTATGTTATTCTTTAATTTTTAATTTTGAAATAAATTTATTTGTTCTTTTGAGTTCGTTGTTTTTGAAGTGAACTTGTTCCGCTCTACTGTGCATTTTATACTTTAAATATTCACTTTTATTATAAATATATTTTGTTATAAAGTGATCTATGATCTAACGGTTCTCGTCGATCGTTTTGCACATTTCGACGACACGCAGCCCACATTCTATCAACAAGCCACTCATTAAATCGAGATATCGCGTTTTTCCATTATTAAATATCGCTATCGTCGCATACATAGCAAATTCTCATTAGCATTTTAGCTGTAATGACCGTTGCATCGAAAGTCTTCCTTAGACAGGACGTAAAAAATCGGCATTATCACATTTTGAAAATCATGGTGATGTGCCGTATTTATGTTTATATGATTTCAATCTTTAGACTAATATCATCTGAAAATTGTATCCATTTGAAGATATCGTTCATTCTATCCAATATTTTTTTCCTCTCAATTCATAAAAATTATTCTTGAGTAACAAAAATATATTTTTATTGAAACTATGTTATCTCTTCGTGTAAACGAGTTTTATGTTCATATGAGATTATATATTCTTGCACTTATACGTATAAAATGCGAGTCTTGAATTGATATTATTTTTTTTCTGTGTGAACAGCGTCGATTTATAGATTGTGTGTCCATGGAACATTGGATCCTCTAACAATAATCTTTTATTTTAGCCCATTATTAGTAGAATATTTAGAACTTATACATGGACAAAGTTCCTTATAGTGTGCAACACGATCTGATACAGTAGTGTCGCTTTTGGTGACGAACAGAAAATAGAAGACAACGACATCTCTGTATAATATTTAACAATATATAAAACGTGTTGTTTTGACAGGTTGAAACTATTTTTTTTGTCGAGGAAAAATAATTCCGAAACTGCATAATTTTTTCGCGTTAAACTTCTAGATAAAATTTTTATGTTGAGCGTATATTTGCATATAAAGTGTGTTATTTCGGCAGGAAAAAATGTTGAATATCAATTCAACGGAAAATCTTCAAACAACGCAATCACATTATATTGTATTAATATATGGTTATGTTGAGAATTCAACATAAAACTTTTAACAAACTAAGGACCGATTTTAACACAGGAACACAATGTATTTTTATGTAGATTACGCGACAATTTTGTGAACGTCACGCGTTGGAAGTCTCTCTAGAAGCGAGAATAGGCGCGGCCGGTCACGAATCGGACGCGTCTGTCAATGACATTTATATTTCAGCAGCGACAAATATTGGCCATGCAGGCTTGGTTCTAACAGGCGCAAACAAACGTTGCTCGTGCGTCTCGCTTGAGAAACACATTTTTCCCGTAAACATCGCTTGTTTCCACGCGATATCCCGTATGGAAATTTCCCAAACGTTCTTAAGCAGATAGATTTTAATCAGATTACTCAGAGTTATCCCAAAAAAGTATAACATATTGTGATACCAATTAGGAATTCCATTCTTATCTCAATTATAAGGAAACTTGAGGAAAATATTGGGGAACAAACGAAATCTGTCTGGATTTCCCAATTTAAAATCCCTACTTTATTTAATTGGTTAATCGAAATCGATCCCAATTAGGTCCCAATTAGGTCCCATACAATTTTTTTTATGGGGAACCAAATAGACCTTATTTTCCCTGCGTAAAGCTTTTCAGATATTTTATTCCGCATAAATATAAAATAGAAACCTAAAGAAAGAAATCTTTGGATAAATGTTGGGCAGAGAAAATGGAAAATGGAATCTGAGTTTCCCATTTAGAATTACGCTTTGAACAGACATTGGACTAAGAAAACGGAATCTGTCTAGATTTTCCACTTAGAGTCGCGCTTTAGAAAAAAAACATTCCACCTCGTCCGAATCTCCACTGTTGGATTTCACAATCAGAGTCCATTCATTTTTTGGGGAAATCGGAAGACGGATTCCAATCAGACCGCAGAAAATGTTCTATGCGGGATGCCGTTTTATCAATCGCACCGGCGATCGGAGCGCAAATGGCCGCCACAATCGACACGGCCGGCTATTAGTCGCGCTGAATAGCAAGGTTACGCGATTAATCACAGGTTTACGTAATACGGCGTAACTAACGATCGCAATCTCGAGGAGAAAAATGCCGAAGACCCGCACTCTACGCAGTCTACGCCGGCGTTCGCGGTCTCCCGCGATGTAAACAAAGAAAATTTAATTAAGCGGCCGTGCATTATTGCAGGCGAATTACCGTGACCATGGTAACTGCTCGCTTCCGACATTGTGGGCTCTTTGAAAACACGCAATTTCGTTGCTGCCGCATCGTACGCGGTAGTGCGAGCTCGTCGAGCATCCATTGTATTTTCGCCGCGCGTTTCCGCGGCTCTTTTGTTACTTAACGGAAATTTCATCGACGCCCGTCGAGAACCCCTTCAGTGAGACTCTTCATCCGCCGCGTTTCGAGTGAACTTTCCGGAAGAACCATCGAAAGAGAGAGAGAGAGAGAGAGGGCATGTGGATCCGCGCGAATCACCTTCCCAGAGACGCGTGAGTGTCATACATCCCGGGGGACGATTTCGGCGCGGTAACGAGCAGCTATGTGGCGAATTTTCCGATCTCGGAACCGCCATCGACGGACTCTCCCTTGGGTCTTAATTAAATATATTTATAACGCAACGCAAGCTGGAAGAGATTCAACCCGACGCCGCTCGGTGTTACGAAAGCAGTCTCCCGGCGCGTCGTTAGCGTAACCAGGATCTTGCTACACGCTTTTTTTCCCCCGCCGCCACATGTTGATCGTACCAAGGTGGAGATAACTGCTGGCGAGCTGCCGATTTCTGACCGAAGTTCGGTTGTCTAAACCGAAGGTTCGGTTCTCCGAAGTTTCGGAGGTTTCAAATCAACCAAACCTCGGAGAGCTGAACCTTGATTCTTATAATAAAAATTGATTCGCCCATAGTCAAACGAGAATTTCGTTGATTCAAGTAAACGGGTTTCTCAGAGCACCGGTGCCTCCTCGCCAGTCTCCGGTTGAATGCGTACGATTTCTACCTGGAGTAGATAAGTGATCGTCGGTGCCTCGGCGAACAAGATTCCCTCCCTCTCCCTAAATCGAGTTATTAATCGGCCCGGAGAAAATTGACGTTCGAGAGAGATTCCAGGATTCCGGGAATCGTGGGCGGTATTGTTTTCAGAGCGTTGGGAAATAGCGTTTCACTACGCTGCGCGCGTTGCGAAACGTACGACGCGACTTATTTCGGATTTATTTATTTTCGCCACAGCGTCACTCCACTTACCTCTCTCGGCTTCCAGCGCTGTTCTATTCCCGTCTGTTCGATTCACGTCTGCATGGTCGAAGACCTCGGACGGTTGTTTTCGGTGAATCCCGTTTCGGAGGCTGAAACGCGAGGGGTTTAGTCTTTAGTCGGGATTTTCGGCCCGGAAAGAAGCGCGCTCTGCCGAGTCAATAATGGGAGTATAAAAGCGGCGGTACGTAAGCGGTACAGTAGAGATTCCAACGCGAGCCTAAGAAGGACGGAATGATGCTTCGCGATAGAGGAAGCCTCGAGTCTTGTGACAGCGCGGCAATAACCGACCGGACCGAAATAGACGCGCTGGAAAGTAGAGGAAAATATAAATTGCGACGATGCGCATCGGTGAAAATAAATATCCGCGGCGGATACACGTGATTCGTTTTTCCGGCGATTTCCAGTTCAACCGTCTTTCCTGAGTCTCGGGATTTCAGCCGTACGGTGAGCCTTTAATTCTACGACACAATAGGGGAGCTGAGATAGCACGAAATAGGATTAATTTCGATTCTAATATCCATACAGCACACTTGACCCGAGGAACATCCTGTGGACGCCCCTCAGGATGTCCTCAGGACATCTGTGCTGTGTGGGATAATGTAATTTCCCGCATAAAAATCTCCCCCGATTTTTCCCCCATAGAGAAAAGGATTTCTTCGGGCTTAATCAAATTTCTTTAGTTGGAGCAAATTTGCCTTTTGGCGTCTCTCTTTGGTCTTTCCTCCAAATTACAATAGTTATCGCAGGCAACGAATTATTTGAAAGGAGGTAACGCTGGAAAAATATTAAAAAACTCCTTTGTTTCAGTGGAACAATGTTTAATGAAGACATCTCGAAATCACTGATACTGACAGACAGTTACTAGACAAACAGTTACCCGAACTGCTTCTTTCATTATGATGGTTATATAATTACAAATACCAAATATTTTTCTCTCAGTGTAGAATTCGAGGCTCATGAGAATAGTTAACAAGTTTCAATATCGTCAAAGTAGGTTTTTCATTAGTCTGTAAGCCATTTAAGTAGGCGTAAGCTATCCTTAAGAGCGTCAAAGTGGCGTCCAAGTTTCGGGCTCTATCTCTCTCCCTCTCTCTCTCTCCCTCTCTTGTTCGCCGAAGCCAAGGAAATTCTCGTCCTCTCGCCGAGCAGGAAGAGAGCTAATCAATTTCACCCGTTTCTGCTCACCGTCGAACGCGCCGCATTTATAGACTGCAGAAACTCATAAAGGTGTCCGGACGCGCGCGATCAATAGTATATTTCAATGCGCGTCCCATTCATCATGCCCGAAGCTCGGTGTTCTATCACGGCCGTATTCCATCCCCCCGTCTCTCTCGACAAGCTGCTCTACGCGATCAGGACACGCGGAAACCGTATTCCGTCTTCCCGCCCGGGCGACCTACACGATATCGCAATATCGCAAGTCGGCTTGATCGAGCTATTAAAATGGTATCTCGCGGGCGACGAGCGATCATTAATTCGATCATTAATTCGCGCGGGCTTCCTCGCCCCACCTTTCTCTCTCTCTCTCTCTCTCTTTCTCTTTTTTAATCTTTAAAAAATGTTTATAATTATTTTTATCTGTCTTTTTTCGCACGGACATGAATTTATCGGCCGATCTGAGTTTAATTCGGTTTTAGATATGGACTTAGTTTAGGGTTTAAATTTAGTTCAGTTTTGAGAGTTTAAAATTAATAAATTTGTAGCTCAATCTTTTCCTTTTCCTAAGCATATATAACTCAAAGTTATTTTTAACCCACTCTCTGAAGGAAAAGCGGGCCTGTCATTCTCATTTTTAATTTTCTTCTGCCTTCGCGTAATTATTTTTGTTTATGTGATTTTCAGAATCGACGGAATGCATTGTTATTTCTTTCCGACTCTACTATGTTCTCTCTCTCTCTCTCTTTCTCTCTGACGTCACGTCCCAAGTGGACCGACGTGAGGAAAGTCGGCGGAGACGAGACCTCGCGCGAACGCTCGATTTCGCCGAAGGAAGGAGCTTTTTCCCGCATGATCCGCTCTCCTGGATGTTCCCCTGAGTGAAGAAAGAAATCTTTCTCATTGCAGCTTCGACGTGGAGAATGGCGCCTCGACTTTGGACGGCGGCGCCGGGGGCGGAGGCGGCGCCTCGCCGAGCGCGGGGCTCGTTCTCCAGACGCTGCCCCAGCGACGGGAGAGCTTCCTATACCGGAGTGACAGCGATTTCGAGATGTCGCCGAAGTCGATGTCTCGGAACAGCTCCATCGCCAGTGAAAGGTAAGCAGGTTACCGCGTTACACCTCCCCGGGAGATCGATATCTCCCTCGAGCGCGACGAGAGAGGCGCGTTGTGAATCGATTATCGGTAAATCGGGGCTTGTCGATAATTAGCGGCTGCGAGGGACACGCTAGGTAGCGAGGGGTTGGTGGTAGGCGCGGAGGTTGCTTCGACACGGGGATGTCGAGTCAAAAGTCGCGCCGGGATTTATGACGGCGCGCCTCGGGTAGTTTTGTTTACTATTACGGTGCCAGACGGTGCGCCTAATAACATTTACCACTCCACGCTTACGACGCGCTTATAAACGCGGGCGTATTAATCAAAACGCCTCCTGTCATTCGTTCTTCCTCTATCTTTCGACGACCGCTCGCTCGGTGGAAAACTTCACCCGCGGGACGTCTCGCGCAAGTCCTCCCCTACGCAAGTCGATACGTCTAAGTGAGAATCGCGCCTCGACGCACTGAGAGGAATTCTGGTAAAATTCTAATCGTTCCCGGCGGCTCAACCGTCTTCTTTTGGTTTCGACCTAAATGGTACGCCGAAAAAAGCGCTAGAATCGAGTAATAAACGTAATTACCTGTTTTCCAGTCTCTAAATCAAGTAATATTTTCACTTCAATTCTAGTTTATTTTAATAACACTCATTTGAACGCAGCAATACCTTAATTTGCAAACGAATTACCGAATGTAAGTGTAAAATGGTTTTAAATTTAAGAGAGTATTTATTAAAATTATATAATGCTTCTCTCCCATCGAAGAAATCGTCTTATGCTTACGGTTATGCTGATTCGATAGCCCTAACATTTATTAGAAGAATGTTTCTTACAATTAGCATTTTTTTTTCATTTGTGCGATCGTAAGTATTCATCGGAAATTCAAATGTACCTGAAATTTGCTTCTTAGTGCGTCGAGTCGTTCCGCGAGACCGGTGCAAATGACGCGCGCGAAAGAAAGCGGCTGAAAATTTCGAAATTCCACATGCATCACGTCAGTCGAAGCAACGTTCGCCCGGCCGCGGAAATATTGCCGACATAATTCTGTACAAACAACGCGCTCACACACGAGCGCATCCCCAATTGTGTGTTTTCCCATTCGTTTGAATCGCCGAGCGAATTGTAGCGATTGCGGCGATCGCACTAGTCGTTCGTTTCGCCACCAACGAGGTGCTGTTAAAGACCGCGTGGGCTTATTTTCTAACTCTTAACGATAACGATACTCTTTCAAAGTTACAGGATAGGATATGTTGGGTAAATCTGTTGGGTTAAATTCTCTTCGGCCATCGAAAGGAAGGGCCCAGAGGTGATTGACGCGACGGATGATATTATCGATCACTTTCAGTCACCCGATATAAAGTTTGGGACACTCGAGTTGTAACGAAATATTGATTGTATACGGAAAAGAAAGTTTGATCGAATCTACCTGGCGATGGACAAAACAAATACATTTGGTGGAAAGAAACCGACATTTCTGCACTGAGAGGGAAAATATTTGAAACGTAAAAGAAATATTTATTCGGTAGGCGCTAGTGACATAATTACTTCAATCTAAATTTTCTTATTTAGATAGAGTAAACAATTGTTTTCGTAAAAAGCTACAGATTTAAGAAAATATGTATATATTCTCATTCGAAAAGAATTTTTCCCAGTGTGGAGATATGTACCTTGATATGAATAAATTTGTTATTAGTGCCCGTCAAATAAATATTTTTTTATTTTTTAGATACTTAGTTTTTCTTTCAGTGTGGTTGTAAGAAACGAATTTGGTTTATAAGAACGAGAAATTCTGTTTTCTTCCAGCGAAACACGTTTGATTTGTTCATTCTCACGTAAATTCGATCACACAGACATTTTTTTCCATGTATAATTTATAATTTATTATTTTCCCGATACAAACGTATGAAATATATTAGATATCTGTGCGAAACTGCATTTCTGTTATTATTCGCACTGATTTAACACGAAATTTACCGACAGGATCTTCTCGGGCAGCGAAAATTTTTTATAGACGCTAAGGGTTTCAGTAGAATAGCTGATTTATTGGTTTAAGCAATTTTTTACGCCTTAAATTTTCGTCTTAATAAGTAAGTAAGTAACACACAATAACCGTGTCTGAAGTCTTAAACTGAGAAGCCGTTTTGTTCGTGATTAATGACAGACCGTTGTTTAAATAAAAAATGATAAATAATGTCAGAAAAATTTAAAAAAAAAGATAAGAAATGATTGTGATAAGAATGATCATTGTCTAAATAATGATAAAGACAAAGATTTGAGGCATAAAATATTGTTTTAAAACTACAAGTCATCCATTCCGCTGAAACCGTGAATCTCGTAGGACCGGCGGTCTTTATTCTCACCTTGCCGATGGCTTCGGTACCGAAACGACGAAATTGTAACATACACATTTCATAAGATTTCATGCATGCTACATATACGACACCAAATCTCTCCTATGATTTTACAATAGTGAAAGTCTGGGTTGGTTGGAAAGTCAAATCATAACGTTCACACCGTTCCAATTGTCCGATTACGTATGGCAAGAAAAGACACGCTTAATAGTCCCTCAAATAAGAGTCTGGACATCTCCTACTTCTTGCTTCTTACTTAGCCTGGTTTCTTATTTGATACAAAATGGCGGAATTGAGAATTGTCAAATAAACGGACTCTGTCTGTAATCAAATCAAGTCTGTAATCAAATATTTTAAGATGGGAGATCAATCATAATGCGATAATGGAAAAATTAATTTTCAAGAAACTAAGAAAAATCAACCTTGACAAATAGAATTATATGTAATGAGATCAATCACGCGTATATCTTGAGAAAAACGTGCCTGCATGTAAAATATTCGTCATAGAGACATTCTAGTGGTAAAGCAGACGCTATTTTTTATCAAGAAGTCGGAGATGCCCAGACCTGCTCGAGAGACTGCTGACCATTTGGTACGCGGTTATCGTTCGGGGCATTTCGTTCGCAGCGCGAACGTTTCCGCGGCAACGAAGGGAATCGTCGGTAATGCAGATGCCTCTTTCGCGGTGTTGCGCTTCTACTTCAAAGGCCGAGGCCGATAAAATGGATAACGGGCGCGAGTCCGTTGGTATTTCTCCGACGTGTACGAGCTTACCGCGACAAGATACCGCGAATATCTTGCCAGATAACGCCGAGTCCTGCGACTCGGACGGTCATCGCGATCCCGGTTGATGCGCGTCGATTATCGAGGAGATGCTGGAACGACGGCCGAACTTCGGCGGGAAAGCGCCTCTTCGTCGGAATGAAAGTCTGTCGGTAAATTGCTGACACTTTAAATGCGACACGGGGACGAGCGTGTTTAAATCCCGTTGTGTGTTTAAATTGCCGTTCCACACTTTGCGAGTGTACGCGCTTTAACGCGTGTAGGGCCTGAAATTTTGTCAAGTTATTTCGGAAAACGATGGGATTTGTAACGTCGATGATCACCGATCATTCCAGCATCCCCTTGAACGCGAAGCGGGCGGCTCCGTCTTTTTTTACATAATGTAAGTTTTATTTTTATATTATTTTTCCGTGGGAAGCTCACAGGTAAACCCGAATAATAATATTCGTATGATGTTGACAACATATACACTTTTTACATCTGTAGAGATGTTCTAAACATACGTAAAGTAAGTTATATTTAACTAATGTAATCTATTGAAAATTAATAAAATAATTTGTTTTAAATATAACGCGCGCAATTTTAGCATTGTACGATGTGACGAGAAATCAATAGTGCATTTGGGGAATTTCATTTCGCATTGATGGAAAAGGAAAATAAGTATTACGCATATTGTGTCTGTTATAATCTAAAAAACACTGTATTTTCCCCATTTAAAAGATCACAGGTGAATTTAAATAATAAAATTTCTACGTCACCTGCACGTACACACATCGACTCTTCAACGTTTAACATGAAATATCTTTATAATTAACACCAAATGCGGATACGTTTACAATTTTATAGTTTAAACCGATCTGGACTAGTAATTTATTTTTTCTCCTCTTGCACTATGGCATCTAATTTATAGTATTTTACATAGTTTACATTGTTTACGTGAAAAAAGTCCATGTAAATATCACATAAGCAACACGTAAATTATTCATGTAGACGTGATCCTAAAATCTACGGAACAATCCCAGTTGCGTCGACTCGCCGACATGATCCCTTCGTTGCTGCGCTTCGCGACTGACGCGTCACGTTTCTTCTTTGCATGCTTAATTATGAAATTAACGAATTTTGGAACATTCGATCCGTGTCGCCGCCATCTGGTCGGGACAACTGTACGCAAACAGTCTGTAAATCGTCCTCATGATTTTGTGTAGCTCTCGTAGCTCTCTTTCGCTGGGTAGCGGTGGTGCTTATCGTTAATTATTCTCGTCTCACACGTATCACTATGTCTCGTGTATACTTCCGATTGTCCATGATCGGCGAGATAATGCTTCCGTTGCAACGATGATCATTTCGCGAAATTAGTTGAGATCGCGAGAGTCACGTATCGTTCATTCTCGGAACTCGAGAAACTCGCGACTGTGAATGTCGGCCGACCTTTCTTCGCGGGATGTTGATGAATCAACGATCATTCGATTGGCTTCTAATGTTTCACGACGTTTTACGATCATATACAACACAGGGTGTCCCAAAACAATGTATACGCACTTTGAATGATTATAAAGTCAGCGTTCATTAACGCACTGTTCACATTTTGACAACTGAAATCTACAGAAATATGAATAATTATTTTTTTTGTCAGTGTTTATCTTCAAATTCACGGCAGTGCAGATATCGCGAAGCTGTTAAAGTGTGTATATATTCTTTTGGGACACCCAGTATATGCCGAGCCTCGGAAGCATCATCCGTCCGCTGTATTTAAGTGTCTTATCGTCGCTAGTGGGTGTGGGGTATGACGATATGATGTATGTGATCCTTGGGTTACAGGTTCAAAGAGACAGAGCTTCCTGTCGAGCGAGCGTATGTACTCGATCCTATTACTTACTCCTCTTGTTTTACTTCGCACACTTGAACCCCTCACACTAAACAAGCCGTTCGAGCAGCTCACCTGTGCATAACCGACTAGTCGCCGCGCGCGAGGAACTTCGCCGCGCCGACACCGCCCACCGAGTCCACTTTCCGAATGCACGGGGAAAACATTGCAGCAAAGACCGCCGCAAAATTTTCTAATGCTGGAATTGCGACCCCTAATCATATAATATTCTTAGAATATTATATAAACATTATTAAATATTAAAATAATATTCTTATAATATTCTAAGAATGTTATGTGATATTTTTTTAATGTTATAGGAATGTTCTATTAATGTCAACTTCACATAATATTCTTAGCATATAAAAATGTTCTTAGAATATTTAAAAATAATAATAATAATATAGAAAACTATATATAAATTTAAAAAATATATATATGTATAAATTTTTAATTTTTGATAATACAAGTTTTTAGTATACAATAATAAAAAGAAACATTTTTACACAAAATTATTTCGACTTTATTTATATAATAAAATAATTGGTATTGCAATACATTTGAAGTAATAAACTACAATTATATATATATATAAAGTTGAATATTTAAGAAATATATAATATTACAATAACATTAAATAATATTATTTTTTTAATATTATAGAGGTGGATATATAATCATCTATTAATATTCCAGAAATATTACTATTTAATATTAATAATATTAAGCGCTTATAGGGACTGATGTATTGTAATCATTAATAATGTGTACAATGAAATACGTCAGAGATTACAATGAAATACGTCAGAGATACATTAGAGATTACAACATACGTCATAATTTCGGTTGTGATTCAACATCACGAGATTTTGTGGTAATTTCTACAACCTTTTCTCCGTGCAACAAAATGTTTCCCCACGTCCGTGCATGATCGTTCGATTTTTGTGTGTAAAGTCCCCCGTTATATTACCTGGAGAGTGGTGTCTCACGAAATTCTCAGGGTCGTAGTCTCACCTGTTTCACCTGAACTCGATCGATGTTAGCCTCACGTGTGCCCGCTCAGAAGCGCCTGATTGCGCCGCGTGGGCGACACGTGTCCCTGCAACCTTCTGCCTCACTCGGTGCCTCGCTCGAATTTCGTGGCGGTTCGGCAAAATCGCCACGAGATTTACGCGTGCGTTGATTCCCGTTGATGCACGCGATGCGTCACCGCTCGTGTTATTCTCATTCGAAGGTGGAAGCGGTAACTAATTAAAAAGGAGCGTTTCCGTGTAAAGTATCTGTTAAAAATCTGCAATCAGTTGGATTAATATGCGGAAACACTTAAAGGAAAAGTGCCAAAGCTGACATAAGTATGGTAAACAAATGTATCCGAAAAAAATATAAAATTTATAAAATAAATTTCTCGACTATTAAGTATTAAGCTCTGTCGGAAGGAATATGAATTTCGTCTACAATACTACGTACAGTAATTGGAGCTAAAGTGACCGCTTCTTGCTTGCGTGTTTGATTGTATTATCAGCGTCGTCTGATTTTTCGTTCTGCTGAAATTTTGTCGAAAATTAAAATAATCAGCGGTAAATAATTTATTTATCGATACTGTTTTGTAGTGTGAGTTTTGTATTTTTTTATTCAATTCAATTCATTGGATTTTGTGCCATCCTCTGTCTGGATTGAACCACGCGAAAAAAGTAGGTTGCTCTATTGTAAACTGAAATAATTGTAAAAAGTTTATTGGTTTTTTAACCGACATATCTGAACTTTGCTGCGAAATATCGTTTTACAGAATACAATTGAAGCTACCGATAATTGATTTTCCTCTATTTTTCTTGTTAAAGATTATTGTGGTTTTTCTTATTCAAGTTTGTTTAAGATGGTTGGAAAGAGGAAATTAAGAAATCACTTTCCACATAATGAAGAAATAACATCGTAAAATTTTTCAAGTTTTATAAGTAAATAAATAAATTTTTTAAATAAATTTTTTAAATATGTTAAATTGAAGATATCATGTAGGGATATAACAAATGTATAAAATAAATATACAAAATAATCCAATTTCAGTACTTTTATTTTTTCGATAATTTCCTATAGGCAATCTCTCTCATAGATATGTTAGTTTCGGAGCCAAGTTTCAAAAAACGCCAATCCTCAAACATTAAAAAAAATAGTTATTTGTAAGAAATATGAAATAATTTTTGTAAGATTATTACATATTTTGGTAGAGAAGTATTGCTGGCTTGCATTCACGTACATGAATTTTAATTTTACACTTTCAACGAGGCCTTAGATCTGAAAAACAAAAAATATATATATATATATATATCGGTTTTGATGCTTTCCCTTTGTTTCTCTCAATTTGTCGTAAAGAATCAACCGATTATTATTTTATCCAGGGATTGCAGATTCGAATTGAAAATGGCAGAATCGCGGCGGTGCAATCCACGCTTGTGAGCAAAACTATTATTATTCGTCGAAACCTGATCTCTTTACTGTTTTTTAATTATGTCACTCTTTCTCGTCTGCTCCCCTGGTTATTTGTCTATTAATGGTTATGAGAAGAGCGACCGAACAAGCTCAGTCGCGAGATCGTACCGATCTCACACACACACACACACACACACACACACATACACACAAATACGTACGCATACAGCTTTAGCATAAGTTCACGCAAATCTCGCGCTTTCGCAAACTGCGATATCGCTTATGGTTTGTTCCGCGACGTAGCTATACTGCTGATTAGAGCGTAGTTTTGGATGATTGAAAACACGTGTCGTTTTCCGCGATCTGAACGCCAGGAGAAATCGTTCGCCGCGTATAAAAGCGTCCTCCTGCTGCTTACAACGCCGCTTTTCTCGCTCGGGATTCACCGGAAATTTACGGAGCGCATCGCAACGCCACGTTTCTTACGCTTGCGTTTCTCTTTTTTCTCATGCTTGGCGGAGTTTTTGCGTTTCCTCTTTTCTTTCCGTTTCACCCCGCAAATACGATCCAGAATACGCGACGGCGACGTCACGCGAGCGTGATTACTCAGGTCTTAACCTTCCCGTTTTCTGCGAGTTTTCACACGCGTCTAACTATAATTAATCGCATGCTGAACATAGTTGAACCTCGTCGAATAAATACGAATTCTTATTTTCAGGATATTTACCGATCAGTACAGGTAAGTCGCATCTCATCAACCTAATTTCAATGTGCCTGTGACATCGTTGCGAACTTGTCTGCGATCGGTCGAATGTGTGTTCGGGTGATGTGTGACTAATGTTACGTAAATCAATCGTACGAGAGACCTTATAAATGTTTCACGGTAAACTCACGCAGCGAGGAACCCATTTAATTTAAGTTGAATCGACTAAATTCTCGTTTGATTATGGGCGGACGAATCTTTTGCTTGCAATAACCAAAGTTTCGTTGTCTAAACCGAAGGTTTGCTTCTCTGAAGTTTCGGAGCTTTCAAATAACCAAACTCTACGGTTCAGAGAGCTGAACAATTCGCCGTTCCAGCGAAACTTTTTTCTGCATCGTTAAATAATTTGAGAAGCAACATTTCGGGACTGAAAAGATGCGCGATCCGTGAGTCGCGCGGAGGCTTCTCGCGCGACGCGGCCGCGATGGCAATGCGTGAGTGAATCTCAAGTGAATCGTGAGAATCCAGCGAAGGAGGAGATCGTCTTCCTCGTCGCTGTAATCGACGTTAATTACGGGGCTGCCTTTGGGCTTAGCGGGAGAGACGAATTGCGTTCCGGGCGATCTTGCCCTGCGTCCATTATTACTCGGGGCGTATTATGACGACACCCGGGTCTCATTTTACGATAGAGAATGAGTGCGACGTGAGTGCACGCACGAGTGGAAGTGCAGACTGTGCAAATGTTTTTATCTGGGAGTTGCATTAGCGCGCAGATTGATAGCGTAGGATGCTTTCCGCGCGCACGCATGACTGTCGTCCATCTGTCGTGGCGTCCACCGTCTTCCGAAAACACTCGAGTATTAAGCTTTAATCAAATATCCTCGAGCAAATAGAACGGTATGATCGACGATCGATGAAATTCCCCCGCGAGTCAGGCGGACGGTCTTCTGATATTTCTCCTCTTTAACCGTTGTATATACGTACGTATGTATTATATATGGATGTAATATATTCGTCTGACAAGTTTCCACGGTTTTTTAGGAAAGGCCGCAGGAAAAGGCCTCTTTAGATTTAGTGTTTCTGTTTATTCGAATGAAATTTGTCCCATAGAAGCAACATACGGGAAATATTATTTGTTTGAGTACACATTTCATCGTCTCCTTCAAGAAACCTCGATTATTTAACAGGAAGAACGCTATTATTTGAAATAATATCTTTTAACCGGATAAAATATTATTCGGTTACAATAAATATGTAAAATGAAACAAATCATTTCTTCATGAGAAAATTATCCATCGTTTCAAATACTTTTTTTATTTAAGATGAAGATGCATATTCGTTGGAAAGTCCAACAATCGCATTTATTAATCGAAACATTAGTTTCTTCCGAGCGTGCCAATGATGAAATTGGTTTGGATGCAATAAAATGTATGAAATTCCAAGAAATGCTTTTTCTCAGTGTGCTAACGAAACGAGTAATAAATAACAATTGATGCAAATATTCATTGATGATCAACGAACATTTATATTCGTATTCCTTTATATATTTTAGCGACGCTGGTAAATACGATTTCGTTCGTTCCAATTATTGTGCTCTTCGATTTTTCGAAAAGTCGTTTCTTTAACCCCGATTGACTTGTCACGGTTCAAAATACTTCGTCCCCACATGGAAACGATGCTATTGTATCAATAGAATTGATTAACAGCGCCATAATTGGACGTCACAGGTAGCGATATTGTTGAAATTAATACTCCTCCTGAATCGAATTATTAATACAGTATATAATGTATTAGTTTTCATAATATTGCCATTGAACCAATAAGATTTACCCCAATTATGGCCCTGTTGACAATTTCCGTTGATAGACAATAGCATTTTTTCCGAGCAATGATCGTTTACTTTTCAACTCCGCGTTCGAAGGGTTGAGAAAATGTCTAAGGTGGGGGAGGCAGAAGACGCTTGTCCACATTTAAATCTTGATAACAAGAAACAATTAAATTATAAATATATATGAAAATCATAAAAATGAAGAAATGTAACTGATATATTACATTCTACAATATGATGATACAATAAAGCTAATAAAGCCAACAAAAGTGTACACATAATAGAAAATGATATACAAATATTTAAATATGTATATATGTACATATATCGAGTATTACTATAAATTGTAAATTATTTATGCGTATATTTTCGAAACAAAATGATCAGTAATTCTGAAATTCTTGTATAATGTTTCTACATTAATTCTTAATCAAATAATTTTCATAGTAGTTTTTCATTAAAATCCTAAACGTAATTTAGAAAAAATGAAAGAAGCAAGCTAAAAATAAGATATGAATATATATTAACTTCAATATAATATATTAATCTCAAAGAATGTGTATAAAGAATGTGTCATCCTGCGAAAGAATATTTCAGCTGCCAAACGGTCGATCGGTTTTTTAACTTTGCAGACGCGCGGACAATATTTCCACCAATCACAACGCTGTTAAAATTTGAAGGGCTTCCTGAGAAAATAGCTTGGGCGAGCCACCTATCTTAATGAATTGCTTAATCTAAAAATTCGACTATTAAATAATCGTGAGAAAATATGTGAGATCGGAGATCTCACGCGTTATCAGCAGCGCGGGCAAATTTACAATTTCATTATCTCGCGTTCCTCTCGATCGTCGCGAACGGGAGGCCGAACGGCGCGCTTTATACGCGGATGTTGTGTCCAATAGGACGCGATATTACATTTTCCGGCGATTATTTCCGGCCTCGATCGCTGTATTGAACGGTGGGTTCGCCGTATTGAACGTCTGGTGCCGCGAGCACGTGCCTATACGCGAAATTGTATACGTATGTCGGGTCCGCTTTTGCAGCCTGGAAACACCTGGTGTAGTCTTGGCTGGACAAAGACACAACGGTTAACAGAGCACTCGTGAGGTTTACACCATGTGTAGAATGTGTAAACCGCGTTTCCGGCCGTCTGACCGGGCGATCTCGCCCGCTTGGGAATCCCGTCACTCACGTGGCGTTTCGACGTTGCCGCCCGGCGAAGTAGTCACAGCCGGGCGAGATTTAATTATACGGCGTAAATCGTTCGGGGAAGGCTGCCAGTAACGCGAGAAAGAGAAAGAGAGAGAGAGAAAGAGAAGGCGATACATCAAAGTCACGTGGGCCGGCCTCGTGCGCCTGGAGCTTGTCCAACGTAAACTTCTCGAATTGAATGAAAATAGCTGAATGGCTCGATCGAACGGCGGACTCGACCTTTAAACCGGGTATGTTGCGATTTTATTCCGGCGCCGACGGATACGCCGCGGAGCAGCTCGCGAATTCCCGCGCTATTCGACGAGGGTAACGCGAAACGAGGGAGAATTCTTCTGCCTCCTGGGGGAATGTGAGAAAAACGCATCTTCCTCGTCGTCCTCGTCGTCGTCGTGCGATTGTACGTGCGCTCACTGACCCACGACCCGGCCGACGATGTCAACTAGACCGGCTGAATGCGCTTAATTATTGCGTTCGTTTGTCCTCCGCTGCGACACCGGCAGCGAATTCAACGGAATTGTTTACCCGCGCCACGCACGATCCTCTGATTCGTCGCGAGCGAGCGTTACGCTGAATACAATTCCACGGCATATTTTTCTCGCGACGCCGACGGCGAGATGCATACACAGAGAGAGAGAGAGAGAGAGAGAGAGAGGAGGAATCAAAGAATCGCAAAGGCACGCGTTATTTACACTGAGAAAAAATGATAGAATCGACGAAATTTTGTTTAAAGTCTCTTTTTGCAATCGTTTTGTTTGACGAGAAGCGAGAAGTGTGCCTAAAATTCTTGCGAAACAGATATCAAATTAAATTAAATTAGTTCGGTGTCTTTAATTATTTAAATTTAAATAATCGGGGTCTTTAATTATTTAAATTTAAATTAAATTTATTTAAATTCGATGTCTTTAATTATTTAAATTTAAATAATTAAAGACATCGAATTTAAATAAATTTAAATAATTTATTTAATTTAAATAATTAAAGACACTTTAAATTAGTGTAAATTAATTCGGTGTCTTTAATTTCGTCCACTTCGAATAATTTCCAACAACAAGCGTTTTAAATCCAAATATCTGTCCGCTTATTCTCCCGGTTACAATAAATATGTAAAACGAAACATATAATTTTCTTATAAGAAAGTAATCTCCCGTTCCAAATTTTTTATTTAAGATCAAAATATATATTCGTTGATAAATCTAACAATAATACTTGTTAATCGAAACGTTAGTTTCTTCGGAGCACGCCGATGATGAAATTTGTTTGGATGCGATAAAATTTATTAAATTCGAAGAAATCTCTTTCTCAGTCACGATATATCTTTGGACGAGAGTGACTTCCAATTTCTCGTCGATCCAATCGCTTTTCACTCAGCAAATCCAAGCAGACCGAATACTTCTCTCTCTCTCTCTCTCTCTCTCGGTGTAATCGAGATTCGAGCGAATGCATTTATGCGTATACAATACCCTCGCTATTTACCTCGCCGTGCTCTGTTCGAGCCATAGAAATAATTAATTATTCGATACGATTCCTCGATTGTTTCGAGCAGCATATCGTACCGAGGCGAATGCATTCGGAGGTCTCGGTAAAAATACGGATTACTTTCAAACCCCCTTTTTCCCCTTTTTTCTCTTTACCGGGAGGTACTGTTCGGGTCACGCACTGTTCACGTGCGCTGCAATCGCGGAAGTGAAAACGACCGTGCTGTGACCGGACAACTATTTTCGAGGGTTTTCAGTTACGCAAGCCGACGACAGCTCTGTGGGAACACGACTGCGTGTGTGCATGTGGAACAAAAATTGCGTTCGCGCATTATCTGTATATCCGCCGACTGCAAATTTCGCCTGAAAAATCAACATTGAGCAGCGAGTAACGCAGGATTACAGCGTTAATGTCGCGACGATGTTTCAACTGACCAACGCGAACAGCCGACCAGCCATTTTCGCGAACGTTCGCGTAATACGACGAGCTGATCGAGCTGAGAGTCGGTCAGAAGGACACTCTTGCAAAAAGCGAGATCTGGTGTCGTGGCGCGCGCGAGCACATCGTCGGCTAGATTTCAGATGTAATCGTGATTCGCGGCCGGCCGTCACAATCCGTTCCGTATATTTTGCGCGAGCGCGCGAAATATATTCTCGTCTGTAAAGTGGATGATATAAGGCTCGGCTGATGTCCAGTCTGAATGAATGAAGTAATGAGCAAATAAGAACCTGGAGCACGTGGAAGTATAAGTTTTTTTTCACGGTGAAAGTTATAGAATTTTGTGATCGAAGAACACACATATGCCAACATATTCTGCCCTGGTTTGTTATCCTTCCGTTGCTTGTGTGTTATTTATATGTCGGGAACTGAAATCTATTCTTGAAAAATATATTATGCTCCTTAGCGGGATAAAGTCTACCGTTTTGGCATTATTATACACTGAGCAACAAATATGTAAAAATAAAGAATATTTATTCGGGGATTAATAACGTGTATTTACTTAAATCTCTGTAGGGTAAATAACTCCATTATCGAGGTTGAACCTACCGGCAGAACCCAATTTTTTAATAAATTATAAAATAGAAAGAATAAAATTGTCGAAAATAGTATGATAAATTCTGAAAATTGAAAATATTAGCATTCATATTGTATAGTTTATCAAACATGAAACTTTTTGTTATAATTAAAGAATGTTTTTAAATCACTTAACTTGAATTTTGCACTTTCTCTAGATGAATATAGTAAGCATGCACACAAATGCGGATATTTATAAACAATATGTTTTCATATACTGGCATGAATTTTCTTTCCTAAAATAAAAATCCTTAGTTTTATGCAATAAAATATATATCCTAATTATTTTTATGAAAAAAGATGTGTTGATATAATAGAGTTCAATTCATATGTACATATATATGTATATATTTCATTTACCGAGTCCGGATAGACTCCGAATAGACTGCCCGTTGAAATAAGATACCGTCAGTTTTCAGTGACAGTTCTCAAGTACGTTTAATCCCTCAAATGCGTCTAAAAAATCATTAATAGGGACACGGTATTACATTCTGTAATTGGTTATTGAATTCGGTTATTGAAACTCACGATTGGAACATTCGGTTATTGAAACTCAGTATAAGATCTTAAACTCGATAATTGAGGCTCGGTAATATCTTCACTGTAATAGAGTCATTTAATCTAAACTCTTTTATTCAAATAGAATAAACAATCGCTTCCATGCAAAACTACACTATTACTACATACATATAAAAAAATGTATATTTTCTCTGAATATTTTTTCTGTATATTTGAAAACAAAATTTCTCATTGTAAAAATTGATACGAACGAATATATTAGCATCTACCGAATAAATCTTTTTTATTTTACCCGCATTTGTATGTGCAGGTTTTACAGTATATTGAACACTTTTGTAATTACATTTTTTAGATTATTTTGGATCTTTGGGTGAGAACGATTGCGGTTGAATTTCTTGTCTCTCTATAAAATTTGCGCATAGATTTTTTATTAGCCCATTAATTAAGGTTCTCGACTGGTACTGTTGAAGAAATTCTACATATATGTGTGTGTGTGTGTGTGTAACGCGGTTTCAAGAAAAACATCGCGACGCGAAGAACCCGAGCCGACTGTAGGGCAAAGAGTTACGATACGTCGCGCACCTCCAACGACGGTACATAATTCCCTCCTCTCTCGCATTCATAATGTCTCGCGTTTATGCGAGACGCACGTTGGACGAGAGAGCTCGTCCTTTCATTGTGCGAGACGGATCGAGCGCATTCGCATGTGGATCGTGATGATTTCGAGATCGTTAATAACGCGCCTCTTAACGTCGGAGAAACTCGGTTGTTATTTACGCGACGTCGGCCTTTTTTGCGAACGAGAAAAACACACGTTCGCTGCTCACCGTGACTTGCACGTGCACTTCGACATAACACACACACACACACATCGTACCGAGATCTCAACCGATCTCTCTCCCGAGTAGCGAATTGCGTAAAAGGGCAAAAAAAGTATTTTCCCTCGCAATGAAAGGCGGTGTGCAGTCTTGTTAATTCAAATTTCTATTAGCACATCCGGAATCTTTCGAGCGCTTCCCGAATCCGCTCGAGAATCAACGTTTCATTAGCAGATCTAGAAAAGATCCCGCATTTTCAGCGCGTATTTCTCAGCGGGCGATAACATTTACGTTCAATTTACTTTTTAATTTAATATTCGCAGCTTGAATGATTTCGGATCGTGCGTATCGCGAACCGTGACGACGGAATATTCTTTCAAATGCACTCGTTACGCGTCAGCGCGAAATAGCGAATCGCTAACCGTCGCCCGCTAGCCGGCCTGTGTAATTCAGCCCGCGTCGCGTTAAAATTCATTGAACATCCAGCGAATGTCTCGCTCTGTATGCAAATTAAACGGCCGCAATTCAAGCGACCCGTCGCTTTGCCCTCGCGCTTCCGCGACCCGGAGATCTGCGAACAGGTGGACGTGAGGGTGGTGGGGATTGTGACGTTTAAAGAGCGTTTAAGTCCGGACGCACGGATTGGATCCCGGCCTCTTCTCCGAGCGACAAAATTTTATTCGACAATGATATCTCGAATTTCCGACAAACAGCGTTTCTCCCGGCATCGCCGAGGGTTACGGAGGAAAAGCGCGGAAACTGACATCGATATCGTCGTGACCGACGTAAACCGTGTTTCTTGGCAGTAAAATACCGAACTCCGTCGGGCGGAACGTAAATTTCATCCACTGTGTACAGTAGCTGAAGCTGAACACGGCGGTTTCTGTTTGCAAGCGCGTTCGGCTGTGTTTAGCGCTCTCGATATCCGATTATCCAGGTACCCGAGTAGCACCCGAGATACCCGAGTGTGTCGAATATTTCCCGAGACTGCGGAAATTTCCCTGCACATCGTAAAATGTTTCAAGTTTTCTCTTTTTTTTTTGAACATTATCGTAAGCTTATCACGCCTATCGTAGCTTATCGTAGATCCAGCCTAAAGACTTAACGGAGTTTAATCCGCTAAATTAGGAGGAAAAATAAATAGACGTTAGGGTTCGTCGGAAATCGTTCCCAGCCCGAGTTAAATTGCAAAGTTTATTTATTCTTTTGCGTAAACGGAGGATGCTGCGGGGAAAAGTGATGCATGTTTTCCGTATAACTTTCTCCGTAGAATCGATCGGCGCGATCAGTTTTCTGCTGGCCGACATTTAACAATGGCTTAAGGAGGCGGTGTGAACGCGGGGCGAACCACCCGCGTTGCGCGATTTTACTCTCACTTACGCCGGCTCGCTCGAGGAATCCCGGACACCCTATATGAAGTATCCTGTCGTTTCCTCCGGAAGTTACCCCCCCTCCCCCCCCCCGCT